>NC_142940.1:7273318-7275818 GCF_046866305.1 Octopus bimaculoides | reverse complement strand
AGGCATCTCACCTCAAAGAAATCTATTCCATGTGCGTCACAAATAGTCCCGTATGAAAAGAAGTCCCGTGTGGAGGGATTACGGTTTAACCATCTAACTTAGAGATATCAAATATAAAATATACAAGAATAAGGGCAGGTTTTTTCATACTGAACTACATGGCAAAATTGTTAATTATTAATTCTATTATTAATTGACGATTCCCTGCCCTTATTCTTGTATATATATATATATATATATATATATATATAGTGTGTGTGTGTGTGTGTGTGTGTGTGTGTGAATAGGCGCAGTCGCGGCTGTGTGGTAAGAAGCTTGCTTCCCGACCACATGGTTCCGGGTTCAGTCCCTCTGCGTGGCACCTTGGTCGAGTGTTTTCTACCACAGCCTCGCGCCGTCCAAAGCTTTGTGAGTGGATTTGGTAGACGGAAAATTAAGAAGCCAATTGTATACATGTACGCGTATATCTATGTATACGTGTGTTTGTGTTTGTTCCTCCACCATCACTTCTTGACAACCGGTGCTGGTGTAGTCACATCCCCGTGACCTAGCGGTTTGTCAAAAAAAAGAGATCCGACGCAATAAGTACTTGGCTTAAAAAATATGACCTGGGGTCGATTTACTCGACTAGAATCCTTGAAGGTGGTGCTCCAACACGGCCGCGACAAATGACCGAAGCAAGTTGAAGAATAAAAGAATTTACATGTGTGTGTGTATATATATATATATATATATATATATATATATATATATATATATATATATATATATATATATATATATATATTGATATATAGGTATGCATTTCGTTGGGTAGCAATGTATGATTTGAAACCTAGACACAAACGCCACATGGTATAGATTCTGGAATTGTTTGTGTAAGTGCACCAATCAAACCTTCCAGCGTCTGCGAAATAGATTCCACGCATGTACCACATGTCAGCCCCAAGGAATAAGTATCTCTTATCGACCGTGAAATGAATGTCTCCAAATGATATTTGATGCATATATATATATATATATATATATATATATATATATATATATATATATATATATATATATATATATATATATACATATATAAATGTGTGTATGTGTGAGTATATGCACATGTGTATACATACATTTATATATGTGTGTATGTGCATGTGGGCGTATATTTATATGTATATAAATATTTATGTACATATATATATATATTATATATATATATATATATATATATATATATATATATATATATATATATACATATATATATATATATATATATATATATATATATATATATATATATATATATATATATATACACCTATATGTATATGTATATATAATATATATATAACATCCTTCCTCCGGCACACACGCTTACACACACACACACACACATACACACACACACACACACATACACACACACACACACACACATATATATATATATATATGTATGTATGTATGTATATACACACAAACACGTTGCCCTCGCTTTATATTTAGAGAAATGCTAATATTGAAATTGAAGATCTTTTTTCTTTATAAAAATAAATTGCAGAAAAAATATCGAATTAAAGAACTATATAGTCTTGTATTAATATTATTATTTTTTGTTTTTTGTTTTTTGTGTTTCTTGAATTCTTCAATGTCATTTCCTTATTCTCTATGAATTCCATGTGTCTGGGTTTACCAAAGTCTATTTCGCACAATTTAAAATGTTTGAATATTTTCATTTCGTCTTTTAGACGTATATATATATATGTATATTTATGTATGTATGTGTGTATGTGTATGTGTGTATGTGTATGTGTGTATGTGTATATATATATATATATATATATATATATATATATATATATATATATATATATATATGCGATTCTTCTATAAATCAAATTCCAGATTGTTTTACTCAGACTTCGGAGCCAAACAAAAATAGTGCACGATATTTAATCACCTTATATTTACCTTCTGTGTTCAAAGTCGCCGTTGGTCGGCCATTTTGAGTTCCGTTATTACATGTTGTCGTTTGAATGTATACGTCCCTTTATTTATGGGTCTATATCTAATTATACATGATCGCCAACACTTTGCCCACGTGCTCCCTGCACCTCATACGCACTAATATGTAAAGCCTCGTGACTCTGTTAGATGTTTCGGCAGAATCATTAACGCGTCGGTTAAAACGCTTAGCGGTATTTGTTCCGGTTCTCTGAAGACCGACTTTTCCTTTCATTCTGTTGGGATCGATAAAATACAGAACCAGCTACGAACTGGTGGCGATATAATCACCTACCACCCATATAATCACCTACCACCCTCTCAATAAACTTGCTGGTCTTCTAATGTTGTTGTTGCTGTTGTTATTATTATTATTATTATTATTATTATTATTATTATTATTATTATTATTATTATTATTATTATTATTATTATTATTTACAGTTAACTAAAGCCTGTCTCTTTGGATTTGCGGGTGCCATTTTTCTGGTAGTTA
>NC_142940.1:7260818-7268318 GCF_046866305.1 Octopus bimaculoides | reverse complement strand
GCTAATACTTTGTTTCTTGTGTGCGTGTGTGTGTGTGTGTGTGTGTGTGTGTGTGTGTGTGTGTATGTGCTTGTGTGTTTGTCTGTCTGTGTGTATGCGTGTAAGTGTATGGATGGATGGATGGATGGTTGGACTGACGAAATCAGAAAGAACAAAATTCATATCTCACCGGAAAATATTCTACATAAATCACGTGTCTTGTCCACTGTAAAACGGTATCAAGACAGTCCACCATCCATTCATCCTGAAGATAGGATTGGGACGGTTGGGGATGAATCCAGAATATTTACTGTTCTAAGACATTCTACTTAGAAATAAGAAAGAAATATAGAATTGTAATATAAAAGATTGTTCAAGAACAGGATAAAGTGAAAAAGTATATTCCGTATATACACACACATAAATCCGTACATTCTGGTATATATATATATATATATATATATATATATATATATATATATATACCAGAGTAAGCACATAAATGCGAAACAAGCTGAAAACAATAGTACTCGAATACCAGAGGTAGAGTAATATGCTTTATTAAAAAGCAGTAAAAATATCACAAAACTGTTACTCAGAGTTTCACGACGAACAGGAACGTGAAACTCTGAGTAACAGTTTTTGTGATATTTTTGCTGCTTTTTAATGGAGTATGTGTGTGTATGTACATATATGTATATGTATATATATTATACATACATATACATACATTAATATTTATGTGTATGTGTGCTTATGTGTATTTCTGTATATATTCATATATATGTATAAATGTGAACTCATATATAAATCTATATATGTAAATCAAATATAAATGATATATAGATCTCTATATATGTGTGTGTGTGCCCGTACGTGTGCTTCTATGGATGTGTGTGTGTGTGTGTGTGTGTGTGTGTGTGTGTGTGTGTGTGTGTGTGTGTGTGTGTGTGTGTGTGTGTGTCTACTCAGAGGCAGAAAAGTAAACTGTTACATACATAGCTGAAGAAGATAGATAGATAGATAGATAGATAGATAGATAGATAGATAGATAGATAGATAGATAGATAGATAGACCGACAAACAGACAGGCCAGCAGGCATGCAGACAGACAGACAATCAGACAGATAGATAGATAGATAGATAGATAGATAGATAGATAGATAGATAGATAGATAAACACACACACACACACACACACACACACACACACACACACATAGATGGTCGCACCGACAGACAGAGGGATAGATAGACAGATATCCGTTTTAATATATTTGCACGTGTGCGTACATATGTGCCTACGGGTGTTGACGCGGCTTAGTGTATGTATGGTGCGTGCGTGCGTGTGTATATGTGAGCGCGCGCTGTGTGTGTCCAGATATACCTATAAATAAACAAATATACATACATATACACATTGATACATCAGAGATTGCTTCTTATTATATAAAACAAAAGCCAACTATTGTCTTTCTGCTTGGGCAAACATCTGTTTCCGCTAAATTAACTCCATTCCAGGCAGTATCCTACTTAGGTTTCACCCTATCGACTTGTGCTGATGTCCAGAAATTCCATGAGGTGTCATCGACAAAAGTTCTGTGTACTGCAGTACCGTGACTATACACTCTCTCCACAGGTAAAAGTATGTATGTGTGTGTGTGTGTGTGTGTGTGTGTGTGTGTGTGTGTGTGTGTGTGCGCGTGTGTGTGTTGTATATGTATGTATGCATGCGTACGTGTGTGTAAACATATGTATATATATGTATATATATGTATATATATATATATGTGTGTGTGTGTGTGTGTGTGTGTGTGTGTGTGTGTGTGAACATATGTATATATGTATATATATATATTTGTGTGTGTGTATGTTTGTGTTTATATGTGTATATTGATATATACAAATGTGTATATACATATATATATAACATACATACATGGTTACGTTCATATATATATACATATATATATATATATATATATATATATATATATATATATATACATACAAATAAATGTGTGCATATATATATTCATGTATACACACATGTATTTATATGTGTGTGTGTGTGTACATAAACATACATGTTTTGTACATACATTTAGGTATACATATACATAAATCTAACACACACGTGTATGTATATGTGTGTGTGCTCGCGCGTATGTGCGTGTGCAGATATAAATATATGCATAGATGTATGTATGTATCTACGTATGCATCGGCACAGGTGGAAATATAAATACACGCACACACACATACATATGAATGTATGTGTGTGTGTGTGTGCGTGTATGTGTGTGTGTGTATGTATAGAGCAGATAGAGAGAGAGAGAGAGAGAGAGAGAGAGAGAGAGAGAGAGAGAGGAGAAGGCATGACTGTGATAAAAAAGTTCGATTAACAATGACGGTTTTGGGTTCATTCCCATTGCGGGGCTCCTTAGCCACGAGAGCTATGTGGGTAAGTGTGTGTGTGTGCGTGCGTGTGTGTGTGTGTGTGAGTGTGTGCGCGTGAGAGTGTGTGTGTCTGTGTGTCTGAGCGTGTGTGTGTGTGTGTTTATGTGTGTGCGTGTGTGTGTGTGTGTGTGTATGTGTCTGTACTTGTGTCTTTGTGTCTGCTTGATAATAGGTATTGGTTTGTTTGCGGCCTCGTAAACTAGTGACTCGGCAACAAGAAACCGATATAATAAGGGCCCGCTTTTACAAAATGTACACAAAAGTCGATTCGTTCGGCTAAAATTGTCCAAAGCGCTGCCCTAGAATGGCCGTAGTCTAATGACTGAGAAAGTAAAAGGTAAAACACACACACACACACACACACACACACACACACACACCATAGTCAAATCGAATAAACGAACATTAAAAATGACAACAACGTAGACCAAGAAAGAAGACGAGCAATGGAATGTATTATTTTGACGCTCGGTAAAGAGAGAGAAATTTTGACGTTTCGAACATAGCTCTTCGTCAGAACGGAAAAACGAAAAGGAAAAAGTCCGCAGAAGGAAAAACAAAGGGGAAAAAATCACCAGCAGCTCATGCGTAGATGAGTGCGTGTCTAAATATACATATTGATGTATAAAGATACTTTTATTGACAGGCAAACAGACAGGCAGACGGACAGATACACATTGTATTTACTTTTAAGAATATCTGCATAGACCTTCGATAGAATTCAGACCCAACTTTGCATGGTGAGGCTTGTAAATGTTGACTTGTAAGCCTTTAATATTCTTTCTAGTATATTATGGCTGGAAAATGAAATACTTGCCTGGAAATATTATGTACGTACCAGTTACAAGGAATGTGTTTCGTATGTAAAACGTTCAATCCAACTGAATTGCACGGCTAAGCGTAGCGGGTATTTAAGCAAAGTGCTAGTGGATAGTCGATGAGTTGTGGTGCTGATGAGAGAAAAATAACTCTTGAAATATGCATATACACACACACTACAATATCCGTCAAATGTAAATAATGTACATAATTCTTCATCTCTTAAATATAGAGCTATATACACAAACTGCCAATTTTTTTCTATATTCTATCGCATTGTTTGCATTTACGAAACATTGTAACTTTTGCAATGGCGGTTACGAATTTTATAGAAAAACCATGGAGATCAACTAAAAAGTGTATACACAGGTATATAAAAATTTTTTCTATATATATATATATACATATATGTGTGTGTGTGTGTGTGTGTGTGTGTGTGTGTGTGTGTGTGTGTGTGTGTGCGCGTGTGTGTGTTTAGATATATATGTATATGTATATATATATCTATCTATCTATCTATATATATGTGTGTGAGTGTGTGGGGGGTGCATGCGTGGGGGGGGTGCGCGCGCGCGCGTGCTTTATGCACAAAGCATTACAAAAACTAGAGGCACGTTTATATATCAAACACTAATTTAATTCTGAAGTAGAATATCCACGATATTTATAGTGTTTGACGGATTATTAATTTTAAGTGTGTACGCAAAAAAGAAATAAACAATAATAATAGTTTTGCATGTGAAAAGAAAACAATACGTGGTCCTGCATGCGTGAATGTATGCATACGTATATATGTGTGGGGGAGTATGTGAGTTTTTGCGTGTGTAGATGTGTGTATATACGTGTGAAGACGGCTAGCTAACTAAATAGATAGATAGATAGATAGAGAGACGAAAATAGCTATACTACGTATATAAAATACATATGTATATTTTTATATATATGTACTTTATACATATATATATATACATACATATATTTATTGTGTGTGCGTAAATAAATAAATAAATATATATTTATATATACAATATATACACATATATATACATGCATACAATATATACACATATATATATATACATATACATATATACATACATTTATGTATCTAAGTGTGTGTGTCTGTGCGCGTGTATACGTATATGTATTACAAACAATATATTGAATGTATATGCGTGTGTATGAGTTTATGCGTGTCTGTGTATGTATGTGTTGGTGGACGTGTACATAAGCACAGTTTATATGTGCGTCTGGCTTATACATGTTTGTGTATGTATATATATATATATATATATATATATATATATATATATATGTATACGTATATATATATATATATATATATATATATACAGACACACACACTCATATATATATATGTATATATATATATATATAGTGTAGTATATTGCCATTTAAGTGTGGCTGACCCCTAGGGTTGGATGTTACTGTTGCTTTTAGCCCCAGGAGGACATCTCCTCCAGCTGGCTTATCGACACACGACTGTGTCCTGTTTGCCAAGGGAAGTTATCCCTCTCACCTCGATCTGCAGCACGAACGTATCCGGATTTCAGGGTTATTTCCCTTCGTCGGCGTCCGACAGCTGATGACCTTGGTGAGAGAGACAAAAACCTGGCAAACTTATATCTTCTTTTCCAGTGAAATTCTTCACTGATATTGAAAAGGTGAAAACAAGCAATGTTAATTCTCTAAATGAAGTATTAACAGTAACTGCACGATAAAGTGTAGTATATTGCCACTTAAGTGTGGCTGACCCCTAGGGGTGGATGTTACTGTTGCTTTTAGCCCCAGGAGGGCATCTCCTCCAGCTGGCTTATCGACACACGACTGTGTCCTGTTTGCCAAGGGAAGTTATCCCTCTCACCTCGATCTGCAGCACGAACGTATCCGGATTTCAGGGTTATTTCCCTTCGTCGGCGTCCGACAGCTGATGACCTTGGTGAGAGAGACAAAAACCTGGCAAACTTATATCTTCTTTTCCAGTGAAATTCTTCACTGATATTGAAAAGGTGAAAACAAGCAATGTTAATTCTCTAAATGAAGTATTAACAGTAACTGCACGATAAAGTGTAGTATATTGCCACTTAAGTGTGGCTGACCCCTAGGGGTGGATGTTACTGTTGCTTTTAGCCCCAGGAGGACATCTCCTCCAGCTGGCTTATCGACACACGACTGTGTCCTGTTTGCCAAGGGAAGTTATCCCTCTCACCTCGATCTGCAGCACGAACGTATCCGGATTTCAGGGTTATTTCCCTTCGTCGGCGTCCGACAGCTGATGACCTTGGTGAGAGAGACAAAAACCTGGCAAACTTATATCTTCTTTTCCAGTGAAATTCTTCACTGATATTGAAAAGGTGAAAACAAGCAATGTTAATTCTCTAAATGAAGTATTAACAGTAACTGCACGATAAAGTGTAGTATATTGCCACTTAAGTGTGGCTGACCCCTAGGGGTGGATGTTACTGTTGCTTTTAGCCCCAGGAGGACATCTCCTCCAGCTGGTCATCAGCTGTCGGACGCCGACGAAGGGAAATAACCCTGAAATCCGGATACGTTCGTGCTGCAGATCGAGGTGAGAGGGATAACTTCCCTTGGCAAACAGGACACAGATATGTGTCGATAAGCCAGCTGGAGGAGATGTCCTCCTGGGGCTAAAAGCAACAGTAACATCCACCCTTAGGGGTCAGCCACACTTAAGTGGAAATATACTACACTTTATCGTGCAGTTACTGTTAATACTTCATTTAGAGAATTAACATTGCTTATATATATATATATATATATATATATATATATATATATATATATATATATATATATATATATATATATATATATATATATATATATATATATATATATATATATATATATATATATATATATATAAAGACATACATACACGCATCCTGGTTCATAAATAATATACAAGTACGTATGTATATGCTGATTCAATACATGTGTACACATATGTACGAAGGTATGTTTGTGCTTGTTTGTGAATGAGTGTTCGTATGTAGAAATGTGAGTGAGAAAGAGGTGTGTTATAGTATGGTAAGGTATGTGTTAAGATAATGGTGCTAATCAAATTGTCACAGCAGCAACATGTGGGTAATTAGAGCCGATGTCAACGACCAGATGACATTTTGTTGCGAGGCGGTCTGGCAGTTTTAGTTTCCTCTTTTTTAAATATATATAATATAGTAGATATATAATATATATAATATAGTAGATATATATATATATATAATATATATATATATATATATATATATATATATATATATATAATATAGTAGATATATATATATATATAATATATATACACGCACGCACACTAACACACACACACATATATATATAGATAGATATCTGGAGAGACATGTTTATGCCTTTGTGTGCACATATTTATAGACATATGTGCTAACTTTTATATCTATGTTTGTATATATCTGGTTATATGTGTGTATATAAATATATATATATATGTATGTATATATATATATATATATATATATATATATATATATATATATATATATATATATATATATATATATATATGTATATATATATGTATACATATATATATATATATATATATATATATATATATATATATATATATATTTATTTATTTATTTATATATATATATATATATATATATATACATACATGTATATGTGAATGTCCAAGTATGTTTCTAAGTTTATAAGTTTGCGTATAAATCTATGTGTATATATAAATATATATACGAACATATATATATATATATATATATATATATATATATATATATATATATATATATATATAGAGAGAGAGAGAGAGAGAGAGAGAGAGAGAGAGAGAGAGATATCGAAACAAATAAACACACAGGCACACAGATACACACACACACATACATATACACAAACACACATACACCCATGCAGGATGGGAAGAGACTCTTTCATCCTTACAGCTGTTTCAAATATTCAATGATGCTTGATGTTATAATATATATCAGCAAAGCGGTGTACATTATGAAGCAACACACGGTCAACACACCTAATCCAGAGACTTGAAAAACCTCACGCGACGATCACGGACACTAAGGCTTGTGTAGGTTCAACGACTATCAAGCACTAACGCTAGTCACGAGCGGACAGCCTTCATATATACATACCTGCATATGTGTGTGTGTGCATTTGTGTGTGTGCATCTCTGTATATGTATAT
>NC_142940.1:7250818-7255818 GCF_046866305.1 Octopus bimaculoides | reverse complement strand
GTACAAAAGCACATGTATTTGTGTGTGTATCTGTGTGTGTCTGTGTGTGCACGGGCGCGTGTGATTCACTGCAGACATTATATATATATATATATATATATATATATATATATATATATATATATATATATATATATATATATATATATATATATATATATATATATATATATATATATATATATATATATATATATATATATATATATATATATATATATATATATATATATATATATATATATATATATATATATATATATATATATATATATATATATATATATATATATATATATATATATATATATATATATATAGGCGTAGGCGTGGTTGAGTGGTAAGTAGCTTTGCTTCCCAACCACATGGTTCAGGGCTCAGTCCTGCTGTGTGGCACCTTGGGTAAGTGTCTTCTACTATAACCTCGGGCCGACCAAAGCCTTGCGAGAAAGAAGCCCGTCGTATATACATATATATATATATATATATATATATATATATATATATATATATATATATATATATATACATATATATGTCACTAAAGCGATTGAGGGCTCTATCCAGCACCAGTATGACTAGAAATAAGAGTCAAAAACAACGTCTTATTTACTGACAAGGGAGGCAACCTTCGTTAAAACCCTTTACCATTTATGAAATCAGCGTATGATTTCTACGGTGATTTTATAAGCTGACAAAGCGAGTTGAGCTTAAGCCAAGGCGCCAGTCAGAGCCATTGAAGAGTAATATTGCAAATGCGAAATCACTGGTGATCTGGCTATGCCCGGTGCTAAGGGAGCTTGCTTCTCTTGTCAGTCAATAAAACGGTGCGTTATCGAGGCTATGAGCTGTTTTGACTCTTATTTCTAGCAACACTGGTTCTGAATAGCGCCCTCAGTCGCTTTAGGGACGTATAAATTTTTGCATTTCGGTTGAAAAATTGCTAACAAGCCACCTTTATGTGTGTGTGTGTGTACACGTATGTATATAGTATAGGTTGACGGCTTTCGTAAATGCCTTTCGTTCCGTCTCTCACTCTCTCTCTCCCTCTCTCTCTCTCTCTCTCTCTCCGTCTCCTCTCCACCTCGCCATGTTCTAATGAAATGCTTGCACTGACACCCGGTGGGTAGATGGCAACTCATAAGCTGTGTCACCGAGACACTCACCAAACAGCAACGACAGTTCAGATTCGTGACAGAACAGTCATAACAACACTGACAGATTAATACTGTTATTGTTGGGAGGAGGAGTGGTAGTTGTGGTGGTAGTGGGATGATGATGATGGCGGTGATGATGGTGATGGTGTGGTGGTGGTGGTGGTGGTGGTGGTGGTGGTGGTGGTGGTGGTGGTAGATTTTGTTGACGTTTCTTTTACGTTTGTTGCTTTATATGTGTGCGTGTGTGTGTGTATATGTGTGTGTGTAAGTATGAACTTATGTATGTATGTATGGATGGATGGATGGATGGATGTATACATATGTATATCAATGTAAGTATATACTCATATGTACACACGTGTATATATATGCATGCATGTGTCTGTCTGTCTATCTATATAAATGCACACATATGCACTCACACACACACACATATATATAGTGCATATATATGTGTATATGCTTAATTTCATTAAACATACATACGTGTATAGCTATATTATGTGTGGATATGTACTCCCTATTTTATTGTTTTTCTTTTCTTCTATTTTTTTTTTTTTTCAGTTTTTTTTTTTTCTTTTCATTTACGTGCCTGGATATTTATTTTCTAGATTAGAATTAAAAAGATACAGGAGCAACGGTCAAATGGTACGTATTTTCATGGATCCCGAAAAGATGTAAAACAAAGTCGGAAATCGAACTCAGAACGTAATCAGTTGCTATCGATTCTGCCATCTCACCACCTTAATAATGAAGGAAAATATACAAGCTGTATTCTAGTCAGGAATTGAAACCCAGCACAATTTTGGCTTGTCAGAGCCATACATACTGCCTCTCACCCTCTCTCTATCTCTATCTATCTATCTTTCCCTCTCTCTCTTTCTCCCTCCTCTCTCTCACTCTCTCTCCCTCTTCCTCACTCTCTCACACTCACACACACACATATCCTTTGGTGCTAATTAATCCTAGATAAGAATGTTCATAGACATCTCTTGCTCTGAAATAATATTGCTTGGTAAACCCCAGAGAGGAAATATTGGTTGTCTTTCGGCCTTGTATCTCTTTGAGCATCGATGCAACGAGAAACCCCCTTGCGCCCTATCTTTATATATATATATATGTGTGTGTGTGTGTGTGTGTGTGTGTGTGTGCTTATCTATTTATATCTATCAATCTTACTTTCGCTTAAGCATAGCAGTAACTAATAACCAGTTCTTAGAACAGAACAAGCTGATACTTTAGAATAGATAAAGACTCAGAAGAGCACAAAAAATAATATTAATTAACGATTCACAAAAGAATAGTAGCTAGCTAATCACATTCATTAGCATACAGTTGTTTCTGCTAAAAATGCACGCAGAGATAAGTGCTTGCGCAAATAGGGACTACGTAACTCCTGTTCATTTGTCACTCACACACACAAACACACACACACACACACACATACACACATTATAGATAGGCGCAGGATTGGCTGTGTGGTAAGAAGTTTGCTTCCCAACCACATGGTTCCGGGTCCAGTCCCACTGCGTGGCACCTTGGGCAAGTGTCTTCTACTGATGCACGCGCCTGGTGTACTCTTATCAGACGGGTAGTCACGATGGGTATACTGGGCTTCGTATATTTGTACCCCAATGTCCCTTTGATGGTATGCACTGCTCTCTCACTCAATAATAGTAATAGTACTACAACTACTACCACCACCAACATCAACACTACTACTACTACTACTACTACAAAATATTCAGCTGATTATGTCATCAGCAGTGAGTACGAAAGACAGGTTGCGCATATTTTTTTTCGGTAGTGGGGGGGGGGATGCTTCCTGTTGACGCGTGTTTATTTAATGTTGCCTCCGTCATGTAGTGTTATGCGTGATGTAATGTTGTGTGGTGCGGTCCAGTGTGGTACAGTAAAGGCTTATGTTTGTGTGTAGTAGTGAGGATGAGCTACACTGAAATGTGTAGTATATGATGTAGCGTAGTGTGGTGTGCTGTAGCATGTGCTGTAGCATGTGCTGTAGCATGTGCTGTGGTATGTCTTACCCAGCTCACCTCTGAGCCATGCGTGTATGTGTGTATATATATATATGTATATATATATATATATATATATATATATATATATATATATATATATATATATATATATATGTATATATATATATATGTATATATATATATATATATATATATATATATATATATATATATATATATATATATATATATATATATATATGTATGTATGTATATATATATATATATATATATATATATATATATATATATATATATATATATATATATATATATATATATATATATGTATGTATGTATGTATATATATATATATATATATATATATATATATATATATATATATACCTATATATATACACACACGCATAGCTCAGTGGTTAAGGTGTTGCACTCACGATTGCGAGATCGTGGGATCGATTCCCAGACCGGGCGTTGCGTTGCGTTCTGTTCTTGAGCAAAGGACTTCATCATTTCTTCACCTAACATGTGGCACCCGTTGCACCTGTACAGGTAATGTTTATTTGATGGAGGATGTGAACTTATGTCTACACAACAAACATTTTGATCGCTATAAACAACAAATCATGTGTGTGGTTGTTCGGCAAGAAATTGTCGAACCCTCATACGTCGTCTAACAACGGGAGAGTCCATCAACTCTTCGAAACGCCAGTGTTGAATGGTGGCAGCTGATGAAGGAAAAGTTCTCTATGTGGCCTGTGTGTTTTCTGTACTTGTTTATCATTTTGTCTACGTTTTGTTTCCAATGTCCTGTACCCAGATATGCATCTATATACACAGGTAGATGTAAGTATGTACATACTTGTACGTATATATGCATATACTCATTTATTATTTGTGTGTATATATATATATATATATATATATATATATATATGGTCTGGAGTTTAGAGCAATCTAAGCGAGCAAGATGCATTGTTTCGACACTATATATAACTATATACTACATTCTTTACCAGGTCGCTTACTGTTGGGTATGATAGCAAGGTATGTACAACCCTTTTGCTGCGGAAATCAGTTATATATTCCTGTCTCTCTATTGTTGAGGAAAGTCATGTTTGAAACCATTTTGTGTTGAGAAATGTCAAGTTTATTGTGACAACATGACTTTCAGATAATACGAATTCTATTTTTTTCTGTTTTTTTTCTTTCTCTCTTTTTTTTCTTTTTTGTATCTTTTTTTTTTTTTTGTATATATTTAACATCATTACTAGAAAAACCATGAAATTTAATTTTTTGCAGTTAAAAGGTTAATGTACGGTATATACCGATGTCAGAGCGATATAGGAAAGGAAAACAAGGTATTTATACACTGTATATGTATCTACATGTCCACAGAACAACACTTGATAATCTATTGTGAAGGCGCATAGCTCAGTGGTTAGAGCGTCGATCGTGAGGTTGTGAGTTCGAATCCCGGACCGGGCTGCGTGTTGTGTTCTTGAGCAAGGACACTTTATTTCACGTTGTTCCAGTAAACTCAGCTGTAGAAATGAGTTGCGACGTCACAGGTACCAGGCTGTATCGGCCCCTTTGCCTTTCCGCCGTCGTCGTCGTCGGCGTTGTTATTGTTACCTTCACAATGAAGGACCTCACATCATTATAAGACATTCCCTGGGCAGAAGGAAGTTTCTCTTTTCTTTATACATACAAACATGCATACATAAATACATATATGTTTCTGAGTAAGGTATCTCTTGTAAAAATGTCGGTTTTGTATGTATATATTTATACACACACACACACATATATATATATATATAGATATACCATTTTACATACA
>NC_142940.1:7238318-7245818 GCF_046866305.1 Octopus bimaculoides | reverse complement strand
AAACGATCGACAGGGAAAAAAAAATTCTGAAGCCGAATCTTAAACGCAGTTTAAATGAAAGTCTGGTTGAAAGGAGAGGATTTATTCTGTGGTGCACTCGGGAAAGATGTACGAGTCACTCGAGATACACTAACTTATATATATATATATATATATATATATATATATATATATATATATATATATATATATATATATATATATATATATATATATATAGATAGATATATATAGATATACTTTTCTTCTTTAGGCACGAGATACGGATCTTTGGGGGGAAGGGGCCAGTCGATTAGATCGACCCTAGTACACAACTGGAACTTAATTTATCGACCTCGAAAGGATGAAAGGCAAAGTCGAACTCGGTGGAATTTGAACTCAGAACGTAAAGACGGACGAAATACCGCTAAGCTTTTCGCCTGGCGTGCTAACGTTTCTGCCAGCTGACCGCCTTAGGTATACTTAAATATAGACCCATACTTATGTATATCTATCTACCTACCTATCTACCTGCCTACCTACCTGTCTGTCTATCTATCTATCTCTCTCGCTCTCTCTCTCTCTCTCTCTCTCTCTATATATATATATATATATATATATATATATATATATATATATATATATATATATATATATATATATATATATATATATATATATATATATATATATATATATATATATATATATATATATATATACATATATGTATATGCATATGTGGGCAGAGGACGTCACGAAACGTGTACAACAAAAAATACGAAGTACGAGTACATGGAGTAGGAGCTATTTGTTTTCTCTTTCTTTTTTTTTTGAACATCGAAAGACACAAATGGAAAACAAACCAAGCAACACGAAGAACGACCCTTAATCAGTTGTTGGCTGTTTTTCTACTCTCGTACTTCGAGCATTGAATATATATTATTAAAAAGCAGCAAAAATATCACAAAAACTGTTACTCTGAGTAACAGTTTTTGTGATGTCATTGCAGCCTTATTAATAAGGCACGTTACTCTACCTCTGGTAATCGAGTACTATTTGTCCCCCTTGTTTCGCATTTATGTGCCTACTGAGGTATATATATATATATATATATATATCAATCCCTATATATTTATGATTATAAATTATTTACCGAAGAAGGTTTTTTTCATACTGAGCTACCCGGCAGAATTGTTAATTATTAATTTTATTACTAATTGATGATTCCCTGCCCTGCATATCTATATATATATATATGTATATATATATTGTCACTCTGCTGAATTCAAGGTTTGTGAACAATAATTATCCACATCACCTAATTGGCATGAACAGTGTGTGTGTGTGTGTGTGTGTGTGCGTGTGTGTGTGTGTGTGTGTGTGTGTGTCTGTGTATGTGTCTGTGTGTCGTATATGTATGCGCAGTGGAGGCGGTACAATTTTGCAAAGTAAGGTAACAATGGAAATCAGTACAATTACTATTTCAACTACCAACTACGATAATTATACCAAATACAGCAATAACAACAACGAGAACAACAACACCAACAACAACAACAGCAGCAATAACTTCAGAAAATTTGAATGAACAATAAACCGTTAAATAGCAATTAGAAAATATGATTAAGTCAATAAATTACTAGGCAAGAAGGATTGATATACAGCAGTGATTCACAAGTCCCTTCAGCATTTAAACGATATAGAATATTTCGTAGTTGCTATATTTTTTTGTTGTTGTAGCTTTTTTATCTTTTACTTTGATTCAATCATTAGACTTGCTGGAGCGCCGCCTTGAAGAATCTTACTCGAACGAATCGATCCCTAAACTTTTTTCTTTTTAATTTTTTTTTTTCCCCCACCTGGTGCACTCCTTACATTTCCTGCTTCTTCTTCATTAAAACCTCCAATGAGCTCATAATACATTTCAGAAATGCCATCCCCCAAAACTCATAATATACAGAGTCCGAGACCGGCAGCTGGTAGAATCGTTAGCACACAGGACGAAATGCTTAGTGCTATTTCGTCTGTCTTTACGTTCTGAGTTCAAATTCCGCCGAGGTCGACTTTGCCTTTCATCCTTTCGGGGTCGATTAAATAAGTACCAGTTGCGTACTGGGATCGATCTAATCGACTGGCCCCCTCCCCAAAATTTTCGGGCCTTGTGCCTAGAGTAGAAAAAAACATATTCTGAGTTCAAATTTCCCCGAGGTCGACTTTGCCTTTCATCCTTTTGGGGTCGATTGAATAAGTACCAGTTACGCATTGGGGTCAGTGTAATCGACTTAATCCTTTTGTCTGTCCTTGTTTGCCCCCCACCCCACCCCTTAATGTTTAGCCTCCCTGTGGGCAATAAAGATATCAATATACAGAGTCCGCCAAAAGATGTATGCATATTTCAGGAAAGGGTAAAAAAGCTGTATAAATATTTTAATTCGGTTTTATTGCAATTTGATAAAACATCGAAAAAAGTAACTAAATATATTTATAAAGATACTTATACAAGTTAAATTTTTATACAAATTTTCTCATTTCCTGAAGTGTGTATACACTTTTTTGGCGGACTCCGTATATCTAGAATAGGCTCCCACCAGATGCTGTTTTGGGCAGAAGGCTTTGACCAAAGCCCTTTTAGTAACGCTGTTAAAATCCATCATCAGTTTTCTGGAATCTTACAATTTACTCTTGAGACGGTTTGGAACGTTCTTATATTCTAATATTATATCCTGATATTCCGATTACGTCGACTACAATATCGTATTCTTATATTCGATTAAACCAGCCTTAATATTTTATTCTACTATTCGACTAAACCAATCAAAAATGAACAATACATTTTATTTTCACTCGACGTCCATTTGTGGAAAATTTGTAAAACAAATTCCTTTCTTTCTTTCTTTCTTTCTTTCTTCGTTCTCTATCTTTCTTTCTTTCTTTCTTTCTTTCTTTCTTTCTTTCTTTCTTCCTTCTCTATCTTTTTTCTTTCCTTCCAGTTTGTCTTTCTTTCTTCTCCTCTGCCTTCTTTTCTTCCTTCTTTTCTTTTTCTTTTTTCCATTATTCCCTCCCTCCATCCCTCCCTCCTTCTTCCCTAACCCCTTTCCTGTCCTTCTACGTTCCCTTCTTCCCTCCTTCTGTCCTTTCTTCTTTCCTGCTATCCCCCCTCCCCCTTTCTTCCTTTCTTTCTTCCTTCTTTTCTATCTTTCTATTGTTTCCTCCTTTAACACCTTCTCCTTTTCCTCTCTTTCTATCTCTATCCTTCTTCCTTCCCTCCTTCCTTTCTTTCTTTTCTCTTGTTCTTCTTTCTCCATCCAACCCAGGAAGCAGATGCGATGTCTGCTTAATGTAGCAATTACTGTGGAATTTATTGTAACTTACATCTGGATAATTAAGTTCACACGGCGCATTGATGAGTAACACTCAGGAGTACCCTACATTTAAGGGTACGCAGTGCATCGACAACTCACCAAAGCCCTAATTTTTTTTTTTTTTTTTTGTAATTACGACAAGGAAACGATATATTTTCTATTTCTTTCCTTATCAAAACACTTAATGTTTCCGTTTTTTTTTTCTCTTTAATATTATTTGTAATAAATTACACACGTTTTGTACAGTTTTTTTTTCTCTTTTTAATAAATGTTTCAAATTTTAGCAAAAGGACAGTAATTTTGAGACGAGGGGAAAGTTAGTCGAGTACATCAAACTCCAGTACTCAAGTGGTACTTTATTTTATCGATTCCGAAAGTTTAAAAGGCAAAGTCGACCTCCTCAGCGGAATTAGGAATCAGAACGTTAAGAGCCGGATGAAATGCTGCTGAGCATTTGTTCGACGCACCAACAGTTCTGCCAGTTCACTGCACTTTGTGTTATAGTTCTTTCTCCTATAAAATCAAGGCCTGGTGTGTTCTGTAGGGGTGGGGCGTCAAGTCGATTATATCAACCCCAATGTGTAACTGGTATTTATTTCTTCGACGCCGAAAGGATAGAAGGCAAAGTCGACCTCGGCGGCACTGCATGTGCTTGCGCGCGCCTGTGTGGATAGGTAGATAGATAGATAGATAGATAGATAGATAGATAGATAGATAGATAGATAGATAGATAGATAGATAGATAGATAGGTATGTCGGTAGATAGGCATGTATGCATATTGGTAGGTAGGTAGATAGGTAGGTGGGTAAGTCGGTCGGTAGGTTGATAGGTTAAGGATCGAAGGTCATTCTCAAGCCATAGGGTCGTAAGGCCGATTTACGGGATTCTGTTGGCTTTATATACCCCACCCCTCACCCACTGGACAGGACACCAGTTTGTCGCAGGATTACAACTTTTTGCCAGCTGAGTGGACTGGAGCCACGTGAAATGAATGATTCGCTTAAGAACACGAAGCATTGTCTGGTCAAGGAATACAAACCAAAATCTTAAGTTCACGAGTGCAAAACACTAACAGTTAAGCCACGTGTTTCGACAATATATATATACATATATATATACATATATATATAGAGAGAGATAGATAGATAGATAAACACATTTTTAAATACAAATATATATTCATATAGACACACACACACATATATATATATATATATATATATATATATATATATGCACCTATACATACAGGTGGATGTCGGTATGCACATACCTGTACGTATATATGCATATACTCATTTACTTTTGTTTTTACATGATTGAACGCAGCGTCTCACAAAAATTGTAAGTAGTTCGTAAACTTATCCTCCGACGCTACTCTATCTCTTTCTCTTTCTCTTTCCTTTCTCCCCCCCCCCCCCTCGTTCTTCCTCTGTACTACTACGTATCTCGCCTTACCCCTCTTGTTCTTCCTCTGTACTACTACGTATCTCGCCTTACCCCTCTTGTTCTTCCTCTGTTACTACTACGTATCTCCTTTCCCCCTCGTATTTCCTCTCTTTCTCTTTTCCTCTCGTTGCTCACCATTCTTCTACTTCCTCCCTCTCTTTCTCCCTCTACCACTCTCTCTCTCTTCCCTTTACACCGGCATGGTCACATGCTTCCGGTCAATAATCCTTTCCTTCCTTGGCTTTCGCCAAGTAACACACGCTACCACTGTCTCTCTCGGTTCCGTGCCTCATCGCGTTCATACACACATAATTTTTCTCGTCTGGCCGTAAAGCCTTCTGTTTGTTTTCCTGTCTTGTTTTTCGTCCGCCACTACATTCCTCCATGGCTAGATTTAATTTGCGTATACAGATTTAATCTGCGATCCATGGGACGAGCCGTTTTAACGTTGCGTCCTGCCCGAAGCTCGTCGAAACGCCGGTGTTAAAACGTGGGTAGCTGAAGAAGTAGAATGTTCTCTATGTGGCTCGTGTGTTCTCGTCTACGTTTGTGTGCAATGTCCTGTACCCAGATATGCACCTATACATACAGGTGGATGTCGGTATGCACATACCTGTACGTATATATGCATATACTCATTTACTTTTGTTTTTATATATATATATATATATATATATATATATATATATATATATATATATATATATATATATATATATATATATATATATATATATATATATATATATGCGTCAATATATAATATATATTATATATACATGTATATATATTTATACATACACACACAAACACGTTAATCATATTCTAACCCTCCAAGGAGAGGTAAAGTCTTCGTAACTCTCCGGCTTTGGAAAGCAAAAAGCCAGCAAATCATATTCCACGTTTGTTCTTGTGTGACACGATTCCTCATTATTATTCCTTTGTTTGTCTGCCATTCTATTTTATTTTGGATTTTTCCTAGAATATAATTACTTTTCAGATACGATTTTTGTTCCTGTAGATCGAAACGTACATTATTTTACATATATTTTTATTTAGCAATTTCTTCCAGCCAACGCACTTTCACACAAACACACACACATACGTATGTATCTGTGTGCACGTGCATGTATGCGCTTATGTATATATACACATATATATATATATTTCTTTATTTATCTATATATACACGCATACACACACAAACACTCACATACATATATACATAAATATGAAAATATATATTTACATGTATGGATGCATATATCTCAACAGACATATATATGTACTCGTATATACAGAGACAGTCAGATAGATACGTATTAGTACGCACGCATACATACATACATACATACATATATGTATGTATATATATATATATATATATATATATATATATATATATATATATATATATATATATATATTTATATATATATATATGTATATATATATATATATATATATATATATATATATATATTTATATATATATATATATATATATACATATATATATATATATATATATATTTATATATATATATATATATATATACATATATATATATATATATATATATATATATATATATATATATATATATTTATATATATATATATATATATATATTTATATATATATATATATGTATATATATATATATAATATATATTATATATATATATATATACTGTACAGTATCTCTTCCTACATACATATGTGTGTATCTGGATTTATGTAGGTGTATGTGTAAGTATACAGGTAAGTATATATGTGTCTGTGTGTCTGTGTGTGTGTGTATACATATCAAGAAAGATTGAGAAAAGATGTACATATATAAGTTATATGTCTACATATATCTTATGTATGCGTGCACGGGCGTATGTGTATGTGTGTATAACGTGTGTCTTTGCAAACCAACATTAATAAATGCACACATATAATTATCTGATCAGCAACATACATATATACATACATACACACACACAACACAAAGAAACCCACAAGCACTTGCACACAACAGATATACTTACATATATTAATACAGAAATATTTATATACACATACGCACACATTCAAACATATATATATATATATATATATATATATATATGTGTGTGTGTGTATATAATATATTGTGTGTGTGTGTGTGTATATATATGTGTGTGTGTGTGTGTGTGTGTGTGTGTGTGTGTGTGCATACACTGATATGTGCAACCTAACATGATACATACATAAATACTTACATATATACATGCATGTAGCTATACTTACATACATACATACATACATTTATACATACATACATATATATACACACATACATTCATTCATACATACATACATACATATACATACATTCATTCATACATACATACATACATACACATACATAAATACATATATTCATACATACATATATATATACATACATTCATACATACATACATACATACATACATACATATACATACATACATTCATACATATTTGCATACATATATAGACATTCATTCATTCATTCATTCATATATACATATATATACTTACATACATATACATACATACATTCATTCATTCATACATACATACATACTTACATACATACATACATACATACATACATACATACATACACATACACATACATACGTGTAGATGATTGCAAAAGAAGCCAAAGAGACAGACAATATGTTTCGCTA
>NC_142940.1:7230818-7235818 GCF_046866305.1 Octopus bimaculoides | reverse complement strand
GAAACGATCAACAGAAAAGGACAAAGGACAGATATTCACGGAAATCCTCTCATCAGCCGTGGAAACCAGATTCAGCATAGTTTCGGCGTGTTTAAAATTTTTAACTAGGCTTATAATATATGGAATATGACGAAGTGACGGACAAAGATGCCGTGAAATAACATCGTAGAAGCCATTAATTCAGGCTTGCAAAGCGAACTTCTAAGCAATTTGGCCATACTGCTTGCATTTTGTAACGATGCAACGGTTTTGATAATATTTTATCTTTTATTTTTTTACTTGTTTCAGTCACTAGGCTGTGGCCATGCTGGAACACCGCCGTGAAGGATTTTTCAGTTGAGTAAATCGACCCAGGCCGTATTTCTACAGTTTTCTTTGTATTCAGTCGAACTTTTAAAGAGCTGGCGAAAACTAAGGAAACTCATGTAATTGGTCATTGACTACGCTGCCATGAGAGAAAGGAGTGAGGGAGAAAAAAGAAAGTGAAAGAGACAATATGAGAGAGAGAGAGAGAGAGAGAGAGAGAGAGAGAGAGAGAAAGGCAGAGAAAAAGTAAGAAAGAAAGGCATAAAAAACACAAAAGTGAGAGAGAGAGAGAAACAGCGAGACGTAGAAAGAGCAAAAGAGAGAGAGGAGGGGAGACAGAGACAGAGAAAGAAACAAAGAAACCAGCAAAGTGAGAAAGAGAGAAAGAGGGAAAAGAGGGAAAGAGAGAGAGACCCTTGGTTTATACTCCCAAATGGAACGCTCCGATGTTTTATTGCGAACGCTCCCCTTTCAACGGAAAGATCTTTGGAATTCGGAATGGTAAGATGTTACAGAAGGTGATTCCTGGTTCTAGTTCCAAAATGGTTTAACACAAAACTGTATTTGCAAATAGTTTTCTGTTGTTGTTGTTGTTGCTTTGGGGTGTTTTTGTTTTTTGTTTGTTTTCGAGGGGTGGGTGGGTGGGTGGGTGGTGGTGGTGGTGGTGCGGATGGCGTACGATGAAACAAGCAAAATCTACAAAGTATGACTCTTACCCAGTTTAGCATGCATACACACACGCACACACACACTGACACACACACACACTGACACACACACACTGACGCACACACACACACTGACACACACACACACACACACACACAGACACAGAGGCACACAGGCACACACACATACACACACATACTCACATACACACATACGCACACATACACACAGGCACACACACATACACACATACACACACAGGCACACACACATGCACTCATACACACACATACACGCACACATACACACAGATGCACGCATACACACACACACATACACACAGAAGTACACACACACACACACTAACATGAACATACACATATAAACACACATATGCATACGCATACACGCATACACACGAACACATACGCATACGCGAAGAGGAAGATACACGCATAAACACGAACATATACACACACGCACAGACATGCATACAGCCATACACACACACACACACAACCACAAACATACATATATCAACAAACACACACACAAACCAACGCGCACACATACACTAACATGATCATATATACATACACATATACACACACCGACCACGTACAGACAAACACGAACGCATACACACACGAGCAGAAACTTTCCCTCTCAACACACACATGCACAAACGCACGCACACATACACGCACACGAACATGCAGTAAAAGAACGAATGCAAAACCAAAAACTAGAATAAAACAACGGAGCTGACAAATTCCATGATAAATATTATAATTCGGAACCGGAAACTACATTTAAAAGAAACATCCATTGAAAAAAATGGTCGCAAAATTTGATAAAGGTGATATGATTGCAGTATAGGATAAAAGAAATGGCAGGAACACGTGACAGAAATATAACCTTGAATGCTTTTGGAAACTGATCTCCTTAATTTAATCAAGAATATGGTATTCACATGCAGAACCAATAAAGCTGTGCATAAACTAGACTCTGAATTTTGAAGAGAAGAAAAAACGGTAAATTTCCATAAAAATGAGTTCCACAAAACAAGGAATTTATTGCATAGAGAAAGCGGTATACTTGAAGATATGGAATCAATAAAGGAACTACTTTGTGCTCGATCGATCTGCTGAAGCTAACAACCAAATCTCCCTCAAAATTCTTGGAAATTCCTGTAAAAAGGAATTCGTCAAAACAGGAGTTTATTGCATAGAGAAAGTGGTATAGTCAAAGACATGGAATCACTAAGGGAACCATTATGTACTCGATCGATCTGCTGAAACTAGCAACCAAATCTCCCTCAAAATTCACGCAGATTCTTAATTTAGGAAAGGATTTTTTGGACATTAATGTAAATATAGCCTCGTTTATCACTGTTTCTTTCGTCGTTGGTCCAGGATAATACGGTGCACTCATTTGTGAACCATGTCACGCTTATTGCGGATTGGTCTGCAATAATTGTATTCTCTACTGGAAAAGATATAGAGATGACCAAGAAAATATTTGGTGGTGGAGGTTCTGGAGGTGTGGACCGCGAAGAGACGGAAAACATAGCGCAGTAAAATCCCGTTTCGACATTGTAAAATTTCTGCCAATCAACGCCCTGAACTGGTACATGGTTTTATGGATGGATGACAAATTTGATCTCGTGGGGGACATGAACGGAGAGATAAGTAAAAATTATCGGTAGATAATGTGTGTGTGTGTGTGTGTGTGTGTGTGTGTGTGTGTGTGTGTGTGTGTGTGTGTGTGTGTGTGTGTGTGTGTGTACACGTTTATATTCAAAGCTTCCCGTGCGTTAATAATAATGTAATATAATATAAAGTATGTTTCAGTTTTGATTTACACTTGTTTTGCCCAGATATTTTATGTATGCATGTGTGTGTGTGCGCGTGTGAGTGTAAGTGTGTGTGTGCGTGTATACATGTATAAACATATACATATGTATATGTACACATATATAGAGAGAGAAAGAGATAACTACTTGCATATATATATATATATATATATATATACAAACGCACGCACACAGACATACATACACACACATACATACTACAAACATTCACACATACATACATACAAACATACACACACACACATACATACATACATACATACATACATACATACATACATACATACACACGCACACACATACATATATACATACATACACACATACATCCATACATACAAACACACACACATACATACACACACTCACGCATGCATACACACATACACACACTCACACATACATACACACATACACAGATACATATATGCACACACATGCACGCATTCATACATACACTCACACATACATACATACACACATACACACATACACACACACATTCATACATACACACTCAGACAAATATATATACTTACACTCACCTACATACATACACACACACACATATTATTACTATGAACCTTATTCGTGCTAGATCTTTGTGCTGGCCGCACAAAACATGCTGTGTTTCCGAAGCAAGTGTGCGTGTAGAATGTGTTGTGTTTACAAGATTTTGATGTCTTTTCTTACGTCAAACGTGGTGAGATATTTGATATCGCTTGTCTGAAACTGAATTCTAGGCACGTACACGACAACAACAGAACGAGAACAACGAAAACAACAACAACAACAACAACGAAAGGTTGTATATAATGACAACAGCAACGGGAGCAAAACATTTCTGCAAAAGGCGGAGCGACAGTAATAGGGGCAACGGTAACAGAAGCCTATGCAGCAATATGGTTTGTAGGGTTTTGAGGTTTTGGGGTTTCAGTTTAAAGGTTTTAGTCAGGAGAAAAGGAAGTGCCCCTGACATCTTTACAGGGCCTCCGAGGCTGGTAAGTAGAAGGAATATGCGAAGGGGTACCCAAAAGTAACCGGAAGCGTTCTCTACCGGACAAGCCCGTTATAGTTCGGGCTTCCGTCGCTGGGAGCCACTTGATGTAACACTCAGACATCAGTTTGTAGTTTGGCGTCGGACTGCCACGTTCGGATTCAACAAATTAAATGTCAGGTCCTGGGGCCAATGTAGTCGATTTACTCCTCCTCAAATCGCCGGTTTTGCGTCAAACTTAGGAAGAATTTTCATTAAGGTGGTTGGTTGGCTGGCAGAATCATTAGCACGCTGGACAAAATGTTTTGCGGCATTTCGTCCGTTCTTACTTTCTGAGTTCAAATTCCGCTGAGGTCGACTTTGCCTTTCATCCTTTCGGGGTCGATAAATTAAGTACCAGTGAAAGACTGGGGTCGATGTAATCGACTAGTGCTCACCCCGTCACCCTTGTGTCTATAGTAGAAAGGATTATTATTATTATTATTATTATTATTATTATTATTATTATTATTATTATTATTGTTGTTGTTGTTGTTGTTGTTGTCTTTGCACAGCTTCTAACGCTGGAGATGTACTACGGTGTCAGCTGTTAGGGAAGTGAAGGAAATCAGCAAAAAATGGGAAACTGGAAGGCCCCGGGACCAGATGAAGTTCAAGGCTACTAGATCAAAAGCTTTGGTGAAGGTCATGCACGAAGTGCTGCAGAACTAAACATCTTGTTAAATGCCAACCAAGTAAGACCAGAGTAGGACAGAGCTGTGCTTGATAAACATCGATAAAGGCAATATGATGAATTATTATTATTATTATTATTATTATTATCAGTCAGGTAGCGAGCTAGCAGATTCATGAACACGCTGAACGACGTCCGTCGCTACGTTCTGAGTTCAAGTTCCGCCGACGTCGACTCTGCCTTTCATCCTTTCAGGGTCGATAAATTAAGTACCAGTTACGCACTGGGGGCGATGTAATCGACTTATACCGCCACCGAAAATGCTGGCCTTGTGCTTCAGTTTAAGATCCTTATTCGTATTTTTAAACATTCCACCAAGGTGAACTTGACCTTTCGCCCTTCCGAGATTAATGAAATAAAGTACGAACCAAGTACGCAAGTCGATATAATCTAACATTTCTCTTTCCCTGAAATTTCTA
>NC_142940.1:7218318-7225818 GCF_046866305.1 Octopus bimaculoides | reverse complement strand
GAGGAGGGGGAAAATAAAGAGAGAGAGAGAGAGAGAGAGAGAGGTAGAATGAGAGGTCGACACATAGCGAGAGAGGTGGAGAGACGGATTGAGAGAGAGAGATAGGAGTAATGAGAAATATATATATATATATATATATATATATATGTGTGTGTGTGTGTGTGTGTGTGTGTGTGTGTATATATATATATTGCGGGAGAGATAGATAGGTATGAATGCATATATAGGTATGCATACATACATACATGATTGTAAGCACACACACACACACACACACACACACACACACACACACACACACACACACACACACACACACACACACACATATATATACACACACATACATGCATGCATACAAACATACACACGTCTGTGTGTGTGTGTGTATTGGTCGCTAGTTATGTAGGTCAGTAGTTCCATTGTTAGATAGATAGAAAGATAGATGAATAGAGAGAAAAGTATGAAAGTTCTTAGCAAAAGAGCGCGAGAAGAGAAACAAAGAGAATACGCCACGAAGGAAAGAAAGGAAGAAGGAACGTCCATCGACTTTATGCCGTAACGTGCATCCAGTACTTAAAACACAATTGATTCCACATTAAGAATGGTATTAAACGAGAGTCAGCAACTTGCCATTCCAATAATCCTGGAATTACTTCGGCCTAACATTCGTAAAATAATACCAAAGTCTCGCAGACTTTTGAATCTCAACTTTATCGTTATAAACCATTCTTTCTTGAGAAGCAGGGCACCAATGTGAAGATAAGTTGTTCGGTTGGCGGATGGGAGTTCTTCTGCGAATAAGGTCTTGGAAACTGGGGGTTTCTTCGAATCCTTTTAGCAGCTACTTCACTTCACAGGAAGGAAGGAAGGAAGGAAGGAAGGGCTATACCCGTGGCACTTTATGTAGGGTTTCTGGGACTGGTGGAAAGGAAAGAGAACTGTATCCCGAAATCGGAGATCTGGTATAGATGTGTGCAACAGAATGGACTCTTCTGACGACACCCAAGGCGCTAAATAGTGGGCTGCGTACCAAATTGTCAAGCGGTGGTGGGGACATATACTAACAAAAAGTCATACGCACACGTACGCACACACACATATATATGACAGGCTTCTTTCTGTTTCCTTTAAGGTACGGGGACGTAAACACACCAACACCGATTCTCAAGCGGTGATAGAGGACAAACACACACACACACATACAGAGTGCAAATTTACAGGAAACAAAACACAAGGACAAGTGCGGGAACAACCAGCAGGTGTGTTAGTTTGACGCTCAGGAAGAATGGAAAAGTCTTTGACGTTTCGAGCCTACGTTCTTCAACAGAAAGGATTGAGAAGGGAAAAAATGGGGATAGAACGGGGGTGTGGGGAACGGAGAAAAAATGTGTCGGAATTGACGGTTCAGCATATATATATATATATATATATATATATATATATATATATATATATATGTTTATATAATTTAAATAATCAGAAAATGGAGAAATCTTTTGATCAACAAACTGAACCACATCGGTTGATTATTTTTTAATACAAAACATGTGTTTGTATTAAAAAATAAAAAATAATCAACCGATGTGGTTCAATTTGTTTGTTTGTTGATCAAAAGTTTTCTCCATTTTCTGATTATTTAAATTTGATTCCTGATAAACTTTTGCTTATTCTGTTGTTACCTGTACTCTATGAGCATAGTGTACCTGCATACTCATGCCCAGAGATAGCACAGGTAACTAATATCGATAGTAAACACGGATACTATTATCCCTTAGTCGGTTACTACAACCGCTAACTCTGCTTACCTATATATATATATATATATTGTATTACGGGTGAGATGAAGACATTGAGTGGGTGGGTGGGTGGAGATGAGGGTACTAGTGTGATAAATGACTGAAAGATGGCGCTAGTGGCGACACTGGTGGCGCTAGTGATGGCTCAAGTGCAATTGTTGCTGTTGTAACAGTTGAGACTGGTGATGCAAGTGACAGTGGCGGCGGCGATAGTAGCAGTGGTGGTGGTAGTAGTAGTAGTAGAAGTGGTGATGGTAGCGACTTTTTGTGGCGATGGTGGTGGCGGTAATGGGTAATCTTCAAGTTTAGGGGATAAAAAAAATAAATAAAAATATTCAAGGGAAATAACTGAACGACTTACCAGTATTATCCGTTTTCTGCTAGCTGTTTATAAATAAATCACACCCTAACCCTAACGTCAATCAAATCACGTGTGTGATTTATTTATAAACAGAGATGTACGGAGAATAATGGTAAGACGTTCAGTTACTTCCCTTGAATATTTTTATTTATTTTTTCATCCCCCTAAACTTGAAGATTACCGCGGTAATGTTCTGACGGTAGTGGTGTTAACAGTACGTAATTGGTGGCGATGGCGGTGGTGATATTTATGGTGATGATGGTTATGGTGGTGGTGGTGGTGGTGGTCAGTGTATTGTTGTTTATGAGGGGGAGATGCAGGTAGAGTAATGGCGTCAGTTGGTGTTGTGGTTATGCCGAACGTGATGCTGTTCTTGTTACTCATGTTGGTGGTGATGGTCATTATTATGACATTGTAGTAGTAGTAGTAGTGGTGGTAGTGGTGGTGTGAAGTCAGTTCCTAGTTTTTGTGTATGGAATGATAATTAGTTGTAGTTTTGTATTTATGATAATCACTTACTCATTACTCATAGCTCTCCCCACACCCCACCCGCCCTCACATACATACACGCGCGCGCGCGTACACACACACGCTTTCTGCCTACCTCAACTTCTCTCCCCCTCTCTCTTCATTCATCGTCCTCTCTCTCTCCCTCTTTCTCTCTCTCTCTATATATATATATATTCGTGTGTGTGTGTAATTATCTATCTATTGGTTATCTCTATTTCTCTACAACTCTCCCTTTTTACCCCCTCTTTCTCTCTCTGTCCATCTCCTTCCCCCTGTCACTCTTCCCCCCTCTCTACCACTTTAACCCTCACTCTCTCTCTCTCCTCACCTCCATCTATCTGTCTATCTTTTAAGTTGCACTTCTAAGCGCGTCTCTGTGTTCTATTTCTGCTACTACCTCCACCACCACTACCTGAACTATGAGCACCCACATCATCACTAGCACCACCACAACCGCAGCCAAAGCCACAACCACTGACACAACTACAGCCGCAACTACAATTGAAGCGATTACCACAAGCACCCTTATTAGCCACACGAAACCTAACTTTGGAGAATATTCCGCACACGTTTATACGCACTCACACACACACACACACACAGACACACATATAAAAGCATACATACACGCACATACGCAAACGAAGCATGCACACACACACACACACACACACACACACACACACATAAAGCATACATGCACACACACAGCACATATGCACAAACATATAAAGCTTTCCCACATACATGGGCCATACATACACACGCACACAAAGGTTACATACATACGTACAGACATACATGCATACACATATACACACACACATACACACATAAAAACATACATGCATACACAAATACACACACCGATACATACACATATACTCACATACCTACATACATATATACGTACACATACACACACACACACATACATACATAATACATACACACACACACGCATATACGCATACGCAGTCACACGTGTAACAATGCAATCGTTTATGTCGCCAAGATACACACACTCATGCATGTATATTTTTGTCAACGCCGTAAAGGCGTGTGTATATATATATATATATATATATATATATATACGTGTGTGTGTGTGTGTGTGTGTGTGTGTGTGGAGATGGGGGTTTAATTGTTTAACATCCTTCACGCGTATCTGTGTATGTGTGTCTATGTATATACGCATGTATGTATGCATGTATGTGTGCATGTATGTGTGCGTCTCTGCGAACCCCAAACAGTTTGTGACGTGATAAATGGTCAGAAAATAGATGATTTGCAGGTTGATACAGGCATGCTGTAAGGAGACACATTGGCACCTTGCCTGTTCATCATGGTTATCGACTAGGTTTTAAAAGCCTCTAAATACGCCCGTAATGGTTGAAACCTCGTCATTATCATAACTCATATTTACTGATGATACCACAATAATTCAATCTATAACATAGTATAACACCTCAAAACAAAGTGGACCCCAACATACGAGCTGCATTCCAGAAGCTATGAGACTACTAAAAGGAGAAGCTGTTATAACTGTCCGAGAATATTGTAATTTCAGTTTACCGTTACTATACATCTAATAATGTGACCTGCCAACTCTTGTTACTCCAGATTGAGGGAGAAGGGCGTAATAGCATAGCACTTTCAATACACCCTACTCAGCAGTGCTTGTCACGGCTGGCTAGTTTGCAGAATGTGGTTGAGTAAGTTTGGAAGCTCGCTATGCAATAAAGCTTTATGTTAAACTGGGCACAAGCGATACATCGATTTATGAAATGCTCTAGAATGCTTACGAATAAACTTGTATGAACCGAGCATCTGTTTCAAGAGGCCATGTGTGTGTGTGTGTGTGTGAGAGTGCATTGCATCCTTCAGCAGAAACAGCTGTAAGCCAGCGGAAGTCGTGACATTTCTTATTGCTTTGTCATTTTAATTTCTTGTGTATTTATATATGTATACACACACACACACATGTGTATATAATGTGAGTCTTAGACCTCGTGTGTGCACGCGCGTTCATTATACACACGCACACACACATGTATGTAAATGGATAACATGTATAATGAAGTGTGACGTGGATAAACATGATGATGATAATCATTATTCTTATGACATTGCTAACCGTGTCTGGCCAGAATGAAATGCCAAACTAGACATTTGTAAATGGCCGTTGATACTAATGGCAAATGTGATTGGTGTTAGTGTATAAACGGACACCAGGGGGCGTGTTCGTAGGATTAGCTTGATACTGTTATTCTAAGAGTTGTTGTATATGACTTTCATCTTTTATTTGATTCTATAGCAACACAACAACAACAACAGCAAAAATAGTAAAAACAATTACAATAAATTGCGCTTTTTTTTATAAACAAATTGTTCATTTTGTTTTTATTACTAAAACAAACATGGCGATTTGTATTACATTTTCCGGTACATCTTCATAATGTTGGAAATGGTGATGAGAATACAAAAGAAAATTCTTTCAGAAATTTGACACGAAGCCATCTCGACTAAAAACACCCTTCAAGACAATGACCCCTACATGGCTGCAATCCAATGAGTGAAACAAGTGGAAGATAAACATAAAGAACCAGAGATAAGATGAGGTACACTTACAAATAGTTGGAAATAAATGTAATTCACAGAACGCAATACAGAAATACATCGAAATATTAGCAAGAAATATTAGACACATTAGTTGAATATTTGGAACCTAAACCAATTAGGAAAATTAACGTAATAAGAATTAATATTTTAGTTGCTTCAGTAATGAGTTAGTTATAATATTCCCAGTTCGAAGCAATGCAAATTTAGCAAAGCCAGATAGGAAAAATGAGAAATTATTACTACTTGTTGGAATAAAACCACATAAAAGCCACCACAGAAAGATTATATTCATTCAAAAAGATATGAGAGATGGAGTAGCGGTCGAAATGCAACTAGAAAACTGATTATCATCATTATTATTATTATTATTATTATTATTATTGAGGCTGCGAGCTGGCAGAATCGTTAGCACACCGGACGAAATGCTTAGCGGTTTTTCACCCGTCGCTATGTACTGAGTTCAAATTCCGCCGAGGTCGACTTTGCCGTTCATCCTTTTTGGAAATGCTAAAAATATGTTTCATCTTTCTGTTTCTCTGTTTTGTAAATTTAATGTTTACTTTTCATACTATCTCCTTCTCTCACCTATAAATAGTCATGTTTATCTGCCAGTTCATCTATAAATATATATACATATTTGCCTTTCTATCTATCTATCTATCAGACTATTTATTCATTAATCTATTTATCCATTTGTTTATCTATCAAGCTATCTCAGCTATCTCTCTTTCTTTCTCACTTTCTCCGTTTATCTCTTTTATTGATCTATCTATATTTTCATCTCTTTCCCCTCATCTATGTATCCATCTATCTATATATCTCTAGAGTTACCTACCACCACAACCGCCCCCCTTCAAGTGGTTCCAATATAATTTCGTATTCTAGTCAGCTGTTCTTGATCAATTGACTTCAGACTTGTAATGGCGGAAATGAATTTCTAGTGAAGTATAAACTGTGCCGTGGAGTTATACAGAAAGACCGAAGAAACACAAAAATGCAATAAGGCAAATGTATGCACATAGATATACACATAGTTATTTGTATGTGTATAACCATAATAAATAAAGGTACGGTATTGGTTGAATGAATTAAATATAAAGCAGAATAACAGTGACATATATAGCTGTAATGTTGAGAAAAACTAAAACTGTGTTTAGTGATATAAGGGCGGAGATCTGAGCTGCGTGAATCAATTTGCTGAGTTCGTGTGTAGTGGGGCGGGAGGGAATATTGAATGGACGAGATTAAAGGACTGGGTCTTGGAGTTCGATATATGGCTGGTGAGAGACTAGGAAAACAGCCAACAACTGACGAAGGGTCGTTCTTTATGTTGTTTGTTTTCTTTTCCATTTGTGTCTTTCGTTGTTCGAAGGAATAGTTCATGTTCCATGTACTCGAGCTTCATATTTTTTTGTTGTATACATTTCATGACGTCCTGTGCCCACATATGCTTATATATATATATACATATAGATGTAGGTATGTACATATACGTATATATATATGCATATATATATATATATATATATATATATATATATATATATATATATACTATTCATATATGTATGTACATATACGTATGTGTATCGGTATATATTTATATTATATCTATATTATTTATATATATATATTATTTATATCATATAAATATTATTTATATATGTATATTATGTATATATATATATATATATATATCAATGTGGCCCTCTGTCGGTTGCGACGACAAGGGTTTCAGTTGAACCAATCAACGGAACAGCCTGCTCGTGAAATTAACGTGGAAGTGGCTGAGCACTTCACAGACACGAGTATCCTTAACATAGTTCTCGGGGAGATTCAGCGTGACACGGTATGTTACAAGGTTGGCCCCTGTGAAATACAGGTATATCAGAAACAGGAAGAGCGAGAGAAAGTTGTAGTGAAAGAGTACATCAGGGTTCGCTACCACCCCCTGCCGGAGCCTCCAGGAGCTTTAGGTGTTTTCGCTCAATAAACATTCACAACGCCTGTTTTGGGAATTGAAACCACGATCCTATGACCGCGAGTCCGCTTCCCTAACCACTGGGACATTGCGCTTCCACACACACACACACACACACATATATATATATAGACAGACACACACAAATATTTATATTCACATATATACATATACACACACACACACACACACACACACACACATTTATATATTTATACCCAATTCTC
>NC_142940.1:7198318-7208318 GCF_046866305.1 Octopus bimaculoides | reverse complement strand
TAGAGACCTACATGTACATATGTACACATACATGCTATACACACACACACACACACACACACACACACACACACACACACACACACACACACACACACACACACACACACACACACACACACACACACACACACACACACACACACACACACAATCACGCACTTCAAGGATCTCATAGAACGTTAGTTAGCATGCCGACACATCTTCTGATAGCACATTATAAATAAATCTTGCATCATTTTTCTCGACAACAGTGTTTACAATTGACACCATAATAATAATAATTATTATTATTAGTAGTAGTAGTAGTAGTATTGTTATTATTATTATTTTTATTATAGAGTAGAGCAAATGGATTGCTTTGACTTAGATATTGAATTATGGGTATTACGGCATTTAAGACATATGTCCGTTTTGGTGTGTATAGTTTGGTGCAACTGGAATGGTTTACAATTATTTCTGCAAATAGATTTCCAGCTTAAAGAGAATAAAAATATGCGCACAGCATTGGTGCGTTCTTTCATTCGGAGGGAAATTCTACCAACATTACGAAATAACCGCAGAAACGAGATAGCCAAAACATACATACATACATACATGAAAAGATCTCGGAAAATGATAAAGTGGTCGTACTTTGGGACATGTCAGTTTCCACAGACAGGGCGATTAATGCAAAATCCTCCCGGATATTATTGTCAAAAATGATTGGGAATGGAAATAAAGAAATGTAGAAATGTATGAATTGTCTACGAATCGTTATATCAGTTCTATCTATGTAGAATGTACTGTGTTTCTAGAAAGAAAGGGAGCTCTCCAAATATAAAGATCTGAAAATAGAGACAACCAGAATGTGGAATTGTGCTTTTTACTGAAAACACCAATAATTTCTGTTTAATAATCCTTTCTACTATAAACACAAAGCCTGGAATTTTCTTTCTTTTTTTTGTTTTTGTTTTTTTGTATGTGGTTGTGGTCAAGGAGTATCTCGATTTCATTGACTCCAGTACTCAACTGGCACTTATTTTATCGATCTCGATACGATGAAGGGCAAAGTCGACCTCGATACGATGAAGGGCAAAGTCGACCTCGATACGATGAAGGGCAAAGTCGACCTTTGCGGAAATTGAGCTCAAAAAAGTAAAGAACGGATGAATAGTTAAGCATTATGTCCGGCATGCAAAAGATTCTGTAAGTTCGCCGCCAGATCTTTCTTGCATAACGGTATCAAATTTTGGTACAAGGCCAGCAAGATCGACCCCAGTGTTCAGCTGGTATTTATTTTATTGATCTCGAAAGGATGAAAGGCAAAGTCGACTTTGGCAGAAATTGAATTCAGAATATGAAAACGGACGAAATGTTGCTAGGCATTTCAAAGTGGTGCTCCAGCACGGCCGCAGTTTAATGACTGAAACAAGTGGAAGATAAAGGGCAAAGTAAAAAGCACACGTCCAGAAACCGTTGCTCCCACTTCCTTAAGCCCTTTGCTCCTTATCGAATATAAAGAGATCATCGAAGACTTTTCACCAATGTTCTCTGCTTTGGGCTGTCTTCCTCTCCAAGTCGTGTTGCTTTTGAATAATCTTCGATGCTGCTGTGACTTTGGTTCTTTTTGCTTTGTTATACACTTTTGTTTTGTTTATTCGAGATAGGATTCTTGGCCCTTTCCCCAGTCTTGTTGGATTTCAATTATCATCAATATTTCTGTACCTTTGCCACCCCACCCCCCTTTTTTTCCGTGAACACATTTTGAGCTCTATCACTTTTGAATTGCCGTTGGTGCTTCTATAAGTTAGATTTTTTTTATATATAGGCCTGCTTGCCCTACACAAACACATTTTTACTGTTAGAATGCAATGACACATATTAATGTGGCCTCTATCATATAATTTATCGAGCAAGGAAGATCCTACAACTAGTTTGCGCACCTCTGGTACTGTTCTCAGTCACTGAGACATGCAAACCACAACATCGCAATAAGGACTGAACCTTGAGGTAGCCAACTTTGGTACTGCACAAAATATATTTCGTAGGAAACTTTCACATCAAACCAAAAAAGTAAGGACCGAATTAATGTTTTAGGGATTATTTTCTTTACTTCATGGCGCTGTTGAATAGGGACAAAATAGTTGTGTGGTGTCCGTCACGTGGTTCACACCCCATCGCTGCTGGTGATATCTATTTTCAGCCTTCTATGAGCGACGTAGAATGAGGTACCTTGCTCGAAGATGCAACGCACCACAAGACGTGAGAACCGATCTCCCGACCTAACGCCTATGAACTCCACATCCTAACCACTAGAAGACTTTACACGCGCATTTATACTATATTTGTATGTATGCATGTATGAATGTATGTGTGTATGTATGTTTATATATAATATATATATATATATATATATATATATATACATACACACACACTCGTACATGCGTCTCTGTATGTACAATAGACATGAACATATGTTGGCACATGATTAAACTATATTAAAACAATAACCACTTGTACACACACGCCCACACACACACACACACACACACGTGTGTGTAGATATCTGAATATACGCATTGTGTGTTCGCGCGCGCGAGTGTGTCATAAATATATATATATTGCGTGGATGTGAGTGAGTGAGTATCTATATATGTGTGTGTGTGTGTGTCTGTTAGTGTCTATATTATATATATATGTATATGTGCGTGTGTGTGTGTGTGTGTGTGTGTGTGTGTGTGTATTTATGTCTGTGTGTATTCATGTGTAAGGGTGAACACACACACACAATAATGCAGATAGCATTATTAGCAAGCAATATCTAAATTATCTATTTTTTTCAACATTTTTCTTTTTTTCGTTTTTGTTTTTGTTTTTTGTATGCCCGGAACTAAACGGACCTTGAAACCATCAAAATCCTTCGGCCAGTAACGCCACTAATAACCACAATTCGCCACACCACATCGCATCTCACTTTATTACACCATTCCTATTTTCCAAAACTCTGAAATAAGCGAGAAATAATAATAATAATAATAATAATAATAATAATAATAATAATAATAATAATAATAATAAAATGACAAAGACGAAATAAAACATGCAAAAAAAATTATTTAAAAAATATTAAGAATGAATAAATAATAAGATAAAATAATTAACTAAAATATGTGATATTCTGTTCGAAGTTGTGTAAATAAGCACTCGCGGTCAGTTCTAACCTTTGAACGGTTCTGCAGTTGGAGAGAAGAATCCGCCGAATTAATGCTGGCAAAAACCTGCTTTTCCTTGGTCACGTGGTGGGAGGTGGAATCCAAGGGAGGTAATGGGAAACACTGTGTTAACAATTTCATGGTGCAACTAACTTAATTTAAAGGTCGGCTTTTAATAAAAAGCTACAAGTGATTTGGCTCGGATACCATATTGTACTCTACCTTGTAGATTTTGTAGTATTGGCGGCGGCGTTGGTGGTGGTGGTGGTTACAGCGGCGATGATGGCGGGGCTCGGTGCGAGTAATTATGGTGATAGAGGCGCTGGTTAAAAGTGGTGAAGGTGGTGGTGGTGACGATTATGGTTAACGAAGCGGCGGTTGTGGTTTTGGTGGTGGTATTAGAGAAGCGATTGTGGGGGAGTTTTAGTGGTGGGACGAGGGGGGATGCTTGGCGGTAGTGGCGGTGGTGTTGGCAGAGATTTTGGTTTGGGTGTTGGTTGTAGTGACAGTAGTAGCTGTGATAGTAACTGGTGGTGGTGATGATGATGGTTTTGGAGATGACCTTGATGATGATGATGATGATGATTATGCCATTATGTTGGGGTGATGTTAATGATGAGGCTGTTGCTGATGGTGATAATGATGCTGGTGATGGTGGTCATGTAATGATGGCGGTTATAATAAAGTTCTTGATTATGTTGGTAGTGGTGGTGGTGGTAGTAGTAGTAATGTGGGTGGTAGTAGTAGTAGTAGTGTTTGTGGGATTGGTAGTGGCGGTGATAGTGGTTTGTGACGTAGTACTGGTGGTGCTGACGGAGGAGCCATTGGCAATTGCTGTGTGGGCGTTTATTTGCGTTCCGGCGTATATGTAAATGAATGTGTGTGTGTGTGTGTGTGATTATATGAGATTGTTTCGCACTGAGGTGAATCTTCAGCGTGTGTGTATACCTGGTTAGGATGAATTACAGGGACATTTGTTAACAGGTGGTAATGGTCGTGGCAATGTTGGTGGTGGTGGTGGTGGTGGTGGTAGTAGGAGGAGGAGGATCCACTACGAAGTTCTGAGTTCAGTCCCACTGTGTGGCACCTTGGAGAATGCTGTGCTCCAGCATGGCCGCCGTCGAATGACTGAAACAAATAAAAAGAATTAAATAACAGAATTATGGATATATATATATTGTGAGAAAGAGAGAGTGACAGAGAGAGAGTGACAGAGAGAGAGTGACAGAGAGAGAAAACAGAAATGAGGTGAAAGAGTAGATGTTCATTTCATTCGTTTACACCTGTTTCGTAACTTTCTTACATAATAGATGTTACATGAATGTTGACACACAGAATATATATATATATGTGTGTGTGTGTGTGTGTGTGTGTGTGCGTGTGCGCGCAAATATATATGAATATATATGCTGTATGTATACCTAGAAGTAGAAGAGTGCTGATAAGGGAGCCAACAGATTAATCCTCAGAATTAATCCCATAAACCTCAGATTATGGTGCTTGAGAACTGTCGACCACTGAATACCCTGTGTGTGTGTGTGTGTGTGTGGATCACTGAATACCCCTGTGCGCGGAGTATGTATATGTCAGTCGCCCGCTACGCTTGACTGGTATTAGTTCGTTTGTCTCCATAACTTAGCGGTTCGGTAAAAGAAAATAATAGAATAACTACAAGATAGATTTAGCAAAAAAAAAAAAGTACTGGCCTCGATTTGTTCGAACTAAAATCCTTCAAGGTGGTGCTCCCGCATGGCCGCAGTCCAATGGCTGAAACAAGTAAAAGATTTTTTTTTTTTTTAAGTAGTACTCTAATCCAGACCATGACAACTTTTTTCCGAAGAGCGGGTTGCATGAGACCCGGCTCAACATGAGGCCGGCCGCACAATTAAAAACATTCAGAGAGTCCCACGAGACGCAGTTTGCCCATGACTACATTACAACCATAACAAAAATGGCGTGAAACCGGAACGAAGGGATAATACCACAGAATATCTAATAGCAGTATCGATGAGGAATAAAGAAAACATTTAAACTCATACGAAGACATATCTATAGATACAATAAACACATATATATATATATATATATATTGGTTGGATATGAATAAGGTCACAATTAAAATCAAACGCCTGATCGGTTGTTAGAAGGAAAGAGGTTATAAAATATATCTTAAGAATACCACAGGATTCATAGCATAACAGGCGCCAAAAGCCTCGACCTTAAACGCTGATTAAACACACTGTAAGCAAATATAGACTGTTTATAATATATACTTGAGGCTTTCAAAAAATATCTGATGGGTGTATTTATTGTATAAAGGAAACAACAATTCAACACTGAATATATGTATGTATATGCATTCATCAACAAACATCATATATACACACACACACACACACTCGTGTGTGCGTGTGTACATATATGCAAACATATGCATACAAATATTCATATATACATATGTATATGCACCCATGTACAAATATACGCATATATACAAAAACACATATATCAATATACATACAATCACATTTATATGCGCACACACACACATACACACACACACACACACACCCACACACACACACACACACACACACACACACACACACACACACACACACACACACACACACACATATATATATATACATATATATACATATATATACACATATATACATATGTATGTGTATTTATATATGTGTGTGTGTGTGTGTGTAGATATATAATAAACATAGTGCTTTGGTGTATGTATATTTTTATGTATGTATATGGTTATAGGTTTTTCAGATGTGTGTCTATGTTGTCGTGCGTGTATATATATACGCATGTGTGTATACGCCCGATATATACATCATACATATATCACAGACAAACGTTTATATACATGCAACATACAAAGGCTTGTTTATACATATGTCTGTTGAAAAGTGATCAAGATAGTTATAAATGTAAATATATACATACATATGTATGCGTGAGAGAGTGTATATGTTTCTCTATACACAAACATATATGACAAGCAATCGTGTGTTTGTGTGTGTGTGTAAGAGAGAGAGAGAGAGCGTGTGTCATGTAAGCAACCACGTCTGGTTTCAAGTGTAGAATGCATTCTTAGCTATCGTGTGTGTATACATGTAGATCGTGAAGGTGTATATATGCATGTGTGTATATTATATAAGTAACTATCAACGTCCATTGATAACAATTAATTTCACGTGTACTTAGAAAATTACTCAAACATCACACACATACACACACATACAATATATGTATACATATATCAATCCGTCTAAATACTATATATAAAACAAAAAGCGCACGTGTGTGTGTGTGTGTGTGTATATATATATATATATATATATATATATATATAAATATGTATGAGGGGGGGAGAGTATATACACTTTATACATGAATTATATATATGTATATATAATGCATATATAGGGTGTATATGCTATATATATATACATATATATATATATATATATATATATATATATACACACACACACACGCGCGCACATGGTCACATGCACGAGCGCACACACACACACACACACACACACACACATATGAAAGACTGTGTGTGTGTGTGTGTATATGTAAATGTATGCATATTTTGTGTATGGGAATGTATGTATATCTGTGTGTGTATATGTCGGTGTCATAACTTGATTTTCTAAACAGTGTTCAATATTGACATAACACTCTACTTTGTGCTATTTTTTTTCTCAGTTTTGCTTTATTTTTTACCTTATTTTTTTTTCTTCTTGCTGTTGTATTTTGCGGGGTGGGGTGGATGTAGCTGGGTAGACATGTTCTATGTCAGCTAGATTTCCTGACTGATTGTTGATATACAAGCACACACCGTATAAATCTATACACGTATAAACACATACAGTTGTACATATATATTTGTGTGTGTGTATATATATATATATATATATATATATGCGTACGTAAACCTATATATGTGTAAAACATGTTTGCACGCGTGTATGAGTGTATATATATATATATATATATATATTTATACTCGTATAACTTTACACACGCATACAGACACACGTATATTTAGACATGAGATAAATCAGAAGCACCAAGATACATTACACATCCACATTACGATGTTATTCAACACACTTTATATATATATATATATATATATATATATATATATATATATATATATATATACACACACACACACACCTCATCCATGTATAATCATAGAAAGACCCCTGTGTGTGTGTGAGAGAGAGAGAAAGAAGGGCTTTGACAGCGACGTGCGACTCTTAAAGGCCAGACGTTTATTCAGATAGAGGCCTTGACAAACAGACCAACAGGTGGGTGGAAAAATAACATAAGGACAATGCATACAATACACACACACACACACACACACACACACACACACACACACACACACACACACACACACATACATTCACAAACACGCACGCACTCACAAACACGTGCAAATGCACAAACACACACACACCCGGATACATATATTTTATTCTTCTGCTGGTTTTAATTTTTGGTCGGCTAGGTTTTCTGTAAATACCGTTTTGGAAGAGGGTTTAGTCCACATATCGGCAACTCTCTTTTTGAGAAACGGGCCGCATGAGACATAGCTTACCATCAGGCGGACCACATTGCTTCTGTGACACATTCGTTGTCTTTAAATGTTCTAAATTAAAACTTTGCATTGAAATTCTACGTTAATGTATGTTCAGAAGACCAGGTTAATAATGACAAAGTCGTTTTACTAAACTCTTAATTATTTTCAAAATAATTTAAAACAATGGTTAGCCATTGTTTTAAATGAACAAAGATAGTCAGATTTCAACAGAAATTCAGTAACAAAACGATTAAATGTAGGCCCTTCAATCTAAGAATGTACACAAATTGGGTGATTTTGAGACGTGATGTGTTTACAGCATTATACTCGAGATATCATTAGGTATTAGCTGTAGAAGTACTTGCTTAAGCAAAGTTCTATACATGTGAAATACTTTGACTGAGGTGATAGATAAAGAAAGTGGCTGATATGATTCTGGTGAATAATAAAATAGAAAGGACAGTCAATAAATTTATCGAACGAGAGCTTATAGCAATCTTCTGAAAGAGCAGACGACACGGTAAGATGTTTGACTAAAATTGATGCCTCCGCTCGAGAATGTTATATACGTTAATAGATGCATAAATGTATGTATACATACGGAAATATATGCATAAGTATAGAGATAAGGATACTGATAAACAATTAGGATTCGCACAAATACACACACACACACACACAGATATATATATATATATATATATATATATATATATATATACATACAGAGAAAGAAAGAGATGCATACATAGATATTGAAACATATAACTACATATATTCACAAAGATAAACACATACATAGACATATATATATATATATATATATATATATATATATATATATATGTATATATATATATATAAACACACATACACACGTGTGTACGCGCGCACCCACACACATTTACATAGAGCAGAAAAAATACTGAATATTAAGAGAATACTTAAATATATATATACACACACACACACACACACACATGCGTGAATATACATATATACGCAAATATAAATATATGTATACATGTAAATATATATATATATATATATGTAAATATATATATGTTTGTGTGTATGTGTATATATGTAAATGTATATATATACGTAAATATAATTATTTATACATACGTACGTAAATAAGTTATATATATGCGTAAAAATTTATATACGTAAATATATGCAGAGACACATACATAAGTTAGTCCTTGCATAAAGTCAAGACATAAAGAAAGCCTCGCACTGAGAATATCTAAATGATAAGGTAGTTGTCAGCTGATATGACTTTGGCCACAGGAAATGTTCATATTTGATAGTTGATCGTGGGAACAGGAATAACATGAATGGTCTCTCTATCTTCTTTCTTTATCATCGACTCAATGAGGGTCATAAATACTCAAACATTGGCGAGAATGTAATGTACAAAGTTCTTGAGAACAAAGCTGAAACGAGCAAAGAATATTTATTACGCGAGACGTACAAAAAAAATGGCTGCCATTCGGACGCTCCGGTCTAACAGCAAGATTATTATCCTGATATACATTTTCAGTACTGATACAGCAAATGTATTACTATTTGTGATATGTGATTGACTCGTTAGAGAAAATTTCCTGCATTTCAATTAAAAGCCATACGATTCTAACATCAACTGGAAGTGTCGCCAGATACAATAAAATCTTTACGCTCTGACACAGCAAAAAACTATCAACAACATTTACGCCGACGCTGAAGATCGGTTCAAACATCCTCTCTCTATCGCACTCTATAACTCTAACATCTACTAAACAACAATTTGTCCATAATGATTACGTCGTATACTGAGAAACTTCTCATGTTTTCTTGTACTAATCAGGTCCAATTTGATTGCTGCTGAGTGCTGTGTTTTTGTAGTCCACTGTTAGTTTTTATTAAATGAATGCAAGACATTCGATCGTTTAATCTTAGATACTCTTTAAAAGACATGATGGTCATTTCTGGAATATCTAGGCACTATCATAGCTCTACTCAATCAGAGTAGACCTGGGGTTAAACAACAACCAATACAGTGTGTCCGTGTGTCGCCAAATTCCCCCAGTCACTGTACTTTAACGTCAAATATAAAGTCACTCTTAGGAGGCAATGGCGGTCGTTATTTTGTTAATCATATCCGGAAGTGTCAATCTTATTTGCACTTCTC
>NC_142940.1:7160818-7195818 GCF_046866305.1 Octopus bimaculoides | reverse complement strand
TGTCCCATTGTCACTCGTTAAACTGCTGTTGCTGTGTTTAATCAGTCATTATTTAAACATTTTTACACACACACACACACACACAATCAAACCCTATTTAAGCCTATATACAATGTACACTTTACTGATTTTGACTTCCATGTCGCTTTTATTGTTATGACTATTGTTGTTACTGATATTTTTTCGTTCGTATTGTTATTATTGCTGTTGACTATTTCAACCATCACACATCTCTTGATTCTCTGGTGTGTGTGTGTGTGTGCGTGTGTGTGTGTGTGTGTGTGTGTGTGTGATTTTATTTTACTGGTTTTCCTCCATTGCTCGTACGTCTATCAACGAACTCATACACATACCCATCAAAAACACGCACACACGCAGGTTTATATAAATATATATATATATATATATTATAGGCGTGGCTGTGTGGTAAGTAGATTGCTTACTAGCCACATGGTTCCGAGTTCAGTCTCACTGCGTAGCACCTTGGGCAAGTCTCTTCTACTATAGCCTCGGGCGGACGAAAGCCTTGTGAGTAGATTTGGTAGACAGAAACTGAAAGAAGTCCGTCCCACTTGGTTTACACATGGATTACACTTGACTCTTCCGTTGATGAGAAATCGCTCCAATTACACCACAACGTTTGACCCTTTTGAACTTTTCTGAACTTTTTTGTACTTTCTGCTTTTTCCTGTCGGTTCTTCTTAGACACTAAACCCTTTCAGGGTGTTAGCCAAAGGTAGGAGACTATGTTTTCCAAAATAGAGGCGAACTCCTTTCTCCATGTGACCAGCTTGAAAAATTAAGAGACTAGGGTATTTTCTTACTTTTCTTAACGTGAAACCAATGGTAGCTTTAATTCACAGATAAAACAGTATGTATTAGTCTGACGCTGAAGAAACATGGAAGTTTTTGACGTTTCGAGCCTAAGCTTTTCTGCAGAAGAAATGAGGAGAAAAAACCCGATGGAGAAAGGGGAAAAAAGGGAGGAGAAAAGGAACATGTCTGAATTCATTATTCGTGTGTGTGTGTGTGTGTGTGTGTGTGTGTGTGTGTGTGTGTGTGTGTGTGTGTGTGTGTGTGTGTGATTAGGAGCAGATGGTGATTTGTTAGTAAAGAGTTTGCCTGAGTGTCCTTCAGAGTGAATTTGATGGACGGAGACGGTGGGGAAGCCTATCGTGGATGTATGTTTGTATGTGTCAATGAGTGTATATACGCGTGCGCGCCTTTGTAACTGTCTGCGTTCCCATTACTTAGTGGTTCGGTAAAGGAAACCGATATGTACTTGACTTTAAAAGAAAACAAATAAACCTTGACTTCAAATTTGTTAGACTAATCTCTCAAATAGGTGGTGCTCCAGCATGGCTGCAATCCAATGACTGAAACGAGTAAATGAAGAAGTACATGTGTGTGTGTGTGTGTGTGTGTGTGTGTGTGTGTGTGTGTGTGTGTGTGTGTGCATGCGAGTGTGTGTGTGTGTTTGTGAGTGTGTGTGTGTGATTAGGAGCAGATGGTCATTTGTTACTAAAGAGAGAGAGAGAGAGAGAGAGAGAGAGAGAGAGAGGAAATGTTAAAAGGAAGGAGAAAAGAAACAAAGGACAGGAAAAGGAAAAAAGAACAAAGGAGGAAGCGGGGGGAGGGGTTGATAGGAAGGGTAGTTTAAAGAACCGAAAGAGAAGAGGAGGGAAAGAACAAAGAGTTAGATGAGGGTACAGGAGTGTTTGCGGACAATAAGAATCGTGATCGCGATCTTAAGGATGATGATGTTGATGATGATGATGGTTATGATGATGATGATAATGAATAATCTGTATTTACTTTTAATTAGCCATCAAAGGAGTGACAAGAAGTCCAGTGGATGACTTGTATTTTCTTTCTTAAATGTCCGCCGTTTGTGTGGTGTGTGTGTGTGTGTGCGTGTGTGTATGTATGTATATATACTGGCGCAGATGTGGTTGTGTGGTAAGAAGCTCGCTTCCCAACCGCATGGTTTCGGGTTCAGCCCCACTGCATGGCACCTTGGGCAAGTGTCTTCTGCTATAGTCTCGGACCAACCAAAGTCCTGTGAGTGAATTTGGTAGACGGAAGCCCATCGTATATATATATACGTTAGTGTGTCTGTGCTTGTCCCCCCACCCGCCATCGATGTTGGTGTGTTTGCGTCCCCGTAACTTAGTGATTCGGCAGAATAAGTATTAAGCTAACAAAGAATAAGTCCTGGGGTCGATTTGTTCGACTAAAGGCAGTGCTCCAGCTTGGCCGCAGTCAAATGACTGAAACAAGTAATAGAATAAAGGAATATTTTCGTTTATGAATTTGTGCTTGCAAGATTCCTGATGTGAAACCGTGTGTTGAAACAATATATATATATATATATATAATATATATATATATATATATATACGTGTGTGTATGTGTGTGTGTGGGACCGCTGAACTCTACAACATTTTTCATTCTCTCTCTGTTCTCTTATTCCTTTCTGTTGAAGAACGTAGGCTCGAAACATAAAATACTTCTCTATTTCTCCAGAGCATCAAACTAATACACTTGCTTGATGTTCAAGCACCTGTCTCAGTCTTCTGTCTTTCTATAAATTTCAACTATATATATATACGACGGGCTTCTTTCAGTTTCGCGTCTACCAAATCCACTCACAAGGCTTTGATCAACCCGAAGCTATAGTAGAAGACACTTGCCCAAGGTGCCACGTAGTGAGAATGAACCTAGAACCATATGGGTGAGAGGAAAGCTTCTTACCACATAGCCACGCCTTGTGGATTATATTGTAAAACTGGTCACATAGAAACCCATGGCGGTACAGTTAAGAACAGATTAAATATAAATAAGAACAAACATTAAATTTTAATCTTTAAAATTTAATATTCCTGATATTTCGAGCGAAAATGACCCTTATCAAGAAGTGAGGAGAACCGGAGAGAAGTTTGAGTTCTTTAGATGTGTAAATCTATATGGTGATAGAGTATAAGAATGCGTGTTTGTGTAATATGATGTTGAAATTTTCACAGCTCTACCTACCACACACACACATGTATACATACATACATATCTATATATATATATATATATATATATATATATATATATATATTGAAATAAGTTGTCGTAATTCGGTACATATAGTCTTTTAATAGTAAATAACAGCCCCCCACCTGGTAAATACTTCGGCTGACACCTTCTCTAATCGACGCTTTATATGGGGCATAACTTAAAATATACTTTAACGGCGGTGCAAGAAACCACGGTTGCCGAGTTGCTCTTCGGTATTAGAAGGAAAATTCTTTCTGAAGCAGTCACGTGACCAATGAAGGCGCAGTCTGCATCTCCGGCAATATACTTATTCATACCAACCCACCAAGAACACATAGTTGTTGTTGTTGCTGTTCTTCTTCTTCTTCTTCTTCTTCTTCTTCTTCTTCTTCTTCTTCTTCTTCTTCTTCTTCTTCTTCTTCTTCTTCTTCTTCTTCTTCTCCTTTTCTCTCTTCTCCTAAGTATTATATTCTTTTCTTCTTCTTCTTCTTCTTCTTCTTCTTCTTCTTCTTCGTCTCCTTCTTCTTCTTCCCCTTTTTCTTCTTTCTCCTCTTCCCTTTCGTCTTCGCCGTCTTCTTCTTGCTGTATATGTTCATCCTTCTTTCTTTCTTTCTTTCTTTTATTTCCTCCCTATCCTTGTATTTCTTCTTTCTGTTGCTACTCTTCTCTTCCTCTTTCTTATTTGTTTAAATAAATATATATATATATACACACACATATATACACATCTACGTAGATTCATATGTTTAAAACATTATAAATAGTCTTGCTGTGGAGTGAAACACTAAGACGGGAAAGGGAGCGGAGGGGAGAACTGATACAGCTAATGTTGAGAATTGTTGTAACTGTTAGCCCCTATTGTTGTTGTTATTGTTGTATGTATAGTCCCGAGTCAACCCTGATTCAGCAGACCTATTATCAAAGTTTGTCCAACCGTGACCATCTCGGCTTTCTCTTACCGGCGGTGGTAAGCTTCTAGGATTACGTTATCAAAAGTTTTTTCTGTTTTATAAAAAGCGCTAGATGTGAATTGAGAGAGATTTTTGGCTGCTATTTCTCACAGGCTGACATCACATCTATGGACTGTTGTTGCTATTTAACCCCAGGTTAACTCATAGGTGAACAGGTCTTTCCTCAAAAGCGTTACAGCCGTGACAATCTTATCTTTTTCCCCATGTACTGCAATCCCTGTAACTAACATCTAAAATACTCATCTTTTAAAACATAAAGTTCAAATTTGGGGGAGATTTGACTACTATTTCTTACATCCCGAGCGTCCACGTAGATGCGCCTCTCGTTCTTTCGTTGCTGTTGTTGTCATGCGTCAGGATAGTTTAATGACACAGCTGAAATAGCAGCTAAAGTCTGTTCCAATCGAATTACATTTATCCACAAGCTCCTTGCCCTCAATAATAATAATAATAATAATGATGATAATGATAATAACAAGAAGAATCCTTTCTACTAAAAGCACAAGGCCTGAAATTTCGGAGGAGAGGACTAGTCGATTACATCGACCCCAGTGTTTCACTGGTACTTAATTTATCAACCCCCGAAAGGATGAAAGACAAAGCCGACCCCGGTGGAATTTGAACTCAGAATGTGAAGGCGGGCGAAATACCGCTAAGCATTTCGTCCAACGTGCTAACAATTCCGCCAGCTCGCTTCATTAATAATAAAGACAATGATGATAGCAATAAAGATGATAATAATAATAATAATAATGATGATGATGATGATGATGTTCACTAAATGGCATGTTAAACAAGTGTTTTATGAAATTAGAAGAGGCAGAAAATTGGAATTTCTATCATTAATTTTAACCTTTGAGAATGGTTTTCTGTTGTGTCTTTAATTATGGTTTAGTTTGTGTCTAATTCAGAGACACACGTCTCTGGATTTAATCGTTAATTAGTGTACGGGTTCCCTGCTTATTTGTCTTTTATCACACGCACGCATACATGCATGCACACATATACGTACACTTATACATGTAGATACATCGACACACACACGCACACGCACACACACACACACACACACACACACACATATATACATACACACATACATATATTCTCGCGCGCACACATATTCGTTAATAGAATCTTTCATACATACGGGCACTCACACCTTCGCGCAGAAACGCATTCATGCACGCACGCACTTTTATACACGTGCACACACTCATACATATTGTTATAGTCACACTTTTATACACGCACACATTCATACACATATTCACACACATGCATCCATGCACGCATACGAACATTTACAAACGTATATGCATTAATACAATAACACGAATACATACAAAACTCAAACGCACTATCGCCTACAGGTCCTTAGCAGAAACATACACACACACTCTCTCTCTCTCTCTCACACACACACCTGAATTTTGCGGGGTCACCCTGTATATACGTCCCCCACTATCACACATACATACATACGCACACAAACACGAAACAGCGATGGTGCTTGTGTGCGATATACTCGTAATAACAGTCAAATCTGATTCAATAAGATATTTTTACTGTCTTCGGAAATATGAGGAATACATTAAGCAATGTAGTCCAAGGTACACCATGCCCAGAAAAACCGACAGTGTGGTCACGGCTGGAGTGCCTTTAACTGCAATTCGTTCAATCAGAGCCTCTGTGGTGCACGCGCAGTAAATGTTAATTTACGTTCGGGTGGTTATTGCGTGATGTCATGTCTGACACATGCGCGCTTATACTGCCGAACGGTAGGGTTGAACTCGAATTCACATTGTTGCAAAGTGAATTGCTTAACCACAAAGCTAAGCCTTCCCCTGATATTTTGTCTGGAGATGGGGAACTTTTGTTAGTGGATGGTCACTCTGCAGGCGCTATGGTGTCCCGTTGACCTTTCTGTTTTCTGTTGTAGGATAACAGGTATTGGGAGTTTTTTTTTTCCTTCATCTCCCCGCTATGACCACAGTCTGCAGTTATACAGCTTTTTTCTTCTTCTAAGTCTGACAGAGGATTACAAGACGAACAGAGGATGCGGGGGTAGGGGATAGAAAGGGGAAAAAGATTAAGATGGGTTTCAATACAATATAAATACTGAGGAATAGTTTTGTTTTTGTAGAGGTGGGTGTGGGGAAATGGAGATAGAGAGAGAAGAAGAAGAAAAAATTGAGGATGGACAGTGGAATCATATCAATTTAATAGATAGATAGATAGATAGATAGATAGATAGATAAAGAGAGAGGGAGAGTGATAGGTGGATAGACAGACAGACAGAGACACAGAAACTGATTGGCTCTGATAATAGAGAGATTACTTGAACGAAAAAAGATTCCTTAAGTTCAGGACAATGACTAGCATATTATATAACGTGTATATATATATATATATATATATATATATATATATATATATAAATGTGTGTGTGTATTTATGTATATATCTATGTATGTATATTAGTATGCAAAAGAATAAAAATGAAATACCGCAAACGATACTGTGTATGTGTGCACATGCGCAACAATTATTTGCGAACGCGTTTGAATGTATCCGTGTTATATGTCAACGCGCATACACGTTTGTGTTGCATTTTCTACACACATTGCCTATCCAACAACACAACCGATATAGCGATAACTAGACACACCACGTAGTGACCAATTCCTTAGACAAGCTATTATTTTTATCCATCGTGACCATTGACCTTCCAATCGGATTTATGTCCAATGATCCCTTCGGACACTTCACCCAACACCGTCACCTCTTGCATTTGGTTTACGAGTGTGAAAGAAAAACACAAAATGATGCTGCAAACGTGGTGCGAGATAAACATGGTAAAGGGCAATGAACAGGTGTGTGGGTTTATGATTGTGTGTCTAAGTTATTTTGGCACATACGCACGCATGTGCACATACTTTTTCTTCATCTAAGGGCGGTCTTTTTAACTGAATATTTACACGCAATCCTTTTTAACATTATCTACTTCGGGTTCCATCTTTAAAAATGATTCATTTCATATCTCTCGAAGTTTCTGAATTCTTATACAACACACACACACACACACACACACACACACACACACACACACACACACACACACACATATATATATATATATAAGGTAAGCAGAGATAGCTGTTGGAATAACCATCTAAGGGATAATAGTATCCGTTCTTACTACCGGTATCATTTACCTATGCTATATCTGAGCATGGGTATGCAGGCGCACTATGCACCTAGGGTACAGTTAACAATAGAATAAACATATCAGGAATCAAATTTAAATAAGCAGAAAATGGAGAAAACTTTTGATCAACAAACAAAATATTAATTGAATACAGAGCGGTAATGAGAAAATGAGATGATAAAAGACATTTCATATACGAGGCTCTGATGAAGATATGAGGCGTTACTCAAAGAGTAATCTATGAATCCATTACATCTTACAGCAGAAACAGATGTAAGCTGATGAAATTCATAGGATAATCCTTCATTCCTTTCTCATCTTATTATATATATGAGAGAAACAGACAGACAGGGAGAGGACATATTTATCGACTTTTACAGCGAAAAAGTTAACAATGACTTCGAAGTTTCGGTTTGCGGGTCTTCATCCGATGATCTGGTTGAAGGCGCGTAACGACAACAGCAGCAACAAGAACAACGAAAATAACAACGGTAAGACTGAAGAAATTGGATGAAAAATGTTAAAAATGATAAAATAACTGAAAACAAGGAGAGGCAGAAAAGTTACGGAATGAGAGGGAAAATCAAAGAACGAGCGTGTAGGCGTTCGAAAAGGGGCGGGAGAGAAGGGTAGGGTACATTGGAATGATAACTATGGTAACTGGTTCTAAAATATTTAAGGGTGGGTGACGATATGGTTAGTTAGAAACAGCAGACAACTGTGTTCTTTGGATTTCTAGATTTTGGTCAGAAATTATTGATAGAAGACTGAAAACAAACCAGTTACAAGTGGCGTGTTTCATTTCGCTTGGATATTTGGAGGTTTTTGGGTATTGAAGAATTTTTTGGGGGTTTTTTTTTGTTCATTTTCGGAGAATTTTCTGTTCTTATCAAGAGAAACCAAGAATTGGCACATGAGATAAAAATAAAAAAGTAAAAAGAAAACAAAACAAATAAACGAAAACGGAAACAACATATGTATGTATGTATGTATGTATGTATGTATGTATGCCTCTATATAGATATATGTATACCCATATGTATGTAGGTATGTAAAATATATGTGTGTGTGAGTGTATGAATAAATGTACATCTATGCTTAATCGTGTATACATATATACTTATATATATGTATGTATAACTAACATATATATATATATATATATATATATATATATATATATATATATATATATATCAGAGAGAGGGAGAGAAATGCCTTCTGGATATACACGCATGGATTCGTGCGAACGCGTGCGAACAGATGCAGAGAGACACGTGTAGATAAACACAAATGCACGGCCTCGCAGACGCTAACATAAATACGAAAACACACTCGTACGGAAACACACACACACACGTATATATATATATATATATATATATATATATGTGTGTGTGTGTGTGTGTGTGTGTGTGTGTGTGTGTGTGTGTGTGTATTTCCCTATCGATGTGTGTTTATAAACAAGCCGCTTCTTCTACACACTTTTCGCTTCCGTTCCACAGATAGCCGAGCATAGAGGTAGAATTCGCCTAGATTCTATGCAAAAGTAAGTGGATAAGCTACGCATGTCTGTTCGTGAGCATATTCTTTGACGAACCGAATGTAATAATTCCATATCCGAAGATAAATCTGCTTCTGTCCAATAATGGCATTCCTGACTCATTTGGCATTGAATAGATAGGATGCCTCGCCCATGAATTCTTCTGCTAGAAGACTCAAATCGTTGCTATTTATAATTTTAATGCCATAACTGTATTTCCCGACATACAAGGCGACGTTGTACATAGTGTAACCGTCTTATTAACATTCAAACATTGTCACTATCTTTCCAAATCCTTCTGCATTTTACATGGAGGTTTTGGTCCTTCAAAGTCGTCTTGGAGTACAAGTCGACCTTCTACTTTTTGGTTGCGAATATTAGTCTGTCTGAAAAGTTCGTCTTGTATGGTGATGTTTGACAAAAGATATAGCTAACATTGATGTTATTCTAAATAATCGAAGAACTTTTGAATAGTTTTCTTTTCTTTCTTTCTTTCTTTCTTTCTCTTCCTGGTCAAAACTCAGAATTTAACTAGTTCTGCATTCATGCTAAAGAGTGTGTTGATAGTCCAAACTGGCTCTAGCTTTTCTGCTTCCGTTTTCCTCATAGACACGTATATATGGTTCAGAGGTTAAAGCGTCGGGTTCCCAATCATAAGGTGGCGATTTCGATTCCCGGATCTGGCTGTTTGTTGTACTCTGGAGCAAGACACTTTATTTCGCGTTGTTCCAGTTCACTCACCTGTAGAAATGAGTTGCGACATCACTGGTGCCAAGCTGTATCAGCCCCTTTGCCTTTCCCTTGGATAAACATCGGTGGAGTGGAAAGGGGCGGCTGGTATGCGTAGGTGATTGCTGGTCTTCCGTAAACAACCTTGCCGGACTTGTGACTCAAAGGGGAACTTTCTAGGTGCAATCCTATGGTCATTCATGATCAAAGGGGTTCTTTATCTTTTACCTTTGTGTGTGTGTATATATATATATATATATATATATGTGATGTAACCTAAAGGACTGTTTCTCAGGTGTTAGCAATTGCATTTAAGTTCTGATTCTTTAGCAATATCATTAGCGTTATTATGATTATATATATATATATATATATATATATATATATATGTATACACACACACACACACACGTTTATAATGAATATAATAAAAGATGACAATTTTTTTTTATCGAATATATATTATTATTATTTTTTTGTAAACAAATAATACAATATTACATAAGCATTTTATAACGTTTCTTTCTTTTCTGGAAACTCGGCGCGTACCGGCAGCTGATGGCTCGCGGACCACCGCTTTGAGCAGCACTGGGCTAGACCACTGGGGCCCCACGGGCAAATACCCAGAGCACCAATGCCTGAAGATAACGCTACTACTATAAGTAGTAGTAGTAGTATATTTATCTGTTTTTAGTGGTTGGTGTCTTTGCTTTATTTTTCAGAGTTAGCATGTGTACAAAAGGTGTCCGTGTGTGCTTAAATATCTATATGTGTGCATGTGCATATCTGTGAGTGTATGTACGTGTGTGTGTGTGTGTGTGTGTGTGTTTCAGAAGCACTAGACAGTTGTGTTTTCTTACTACGGCCTTGAAAGAAAAACATAAATATACCTAATCAAACATTATAGTATGCATACGCACGAACAGACATACACACACACACACACTCTTGTACACACATACACATATTCTCTAGCACACATATACTCAGTCTCGTGTCTACGCACACGTACACATTCAGTCTAATACACACACACACACACTAGTACACATTTAAATTCAGTCTCGTACACATATACACTCTAGTTCACACACACAAACACACACACACACATTCAATCTAGTACATACACCCTCAGTCTCCTACACATACACACACACGCACACACACTTTAGTATAGGCACTTAGAGAGTCGCACATACACATATCTCTATACATACATGTACACACAAGTTTATATACACATTAGTGACAACGACAAATATCCCACCACCACCACCATCTCCCAACAAACAAATGTTAAGACAAACACATAGACATGCTGACATGCGCACAAATACACACAGCAACAAAAAAGAAAATAGAAAAGAAAAGAAAGAAACAGTCACATGACCACGTACATTCAGTTAGAACACGTTTCCAGGTTTCGCTGAATAACTGAACATCACGTTTATACTACATTCAAACACACACACACACACACATTGAAGAATATGCATAGGAATGCATCTCTCTCTCTCTCTTTCTCTCTTTCTCTCTCTCTCTCTCTCTCTCTCTCTCTGTACATTCATGTGTGGGTGTGTTTTTTGTGTGCACGCTGTGTATTAGACACACAAACGGATGATAGATTGATGAATAGATAGATAGATCGACAGATAGATATGAGAAGATATGTATGTACATAAAGATTACTTATCTATATGCAAAATATCTGTGTATGCGTGTATACACGCATACATTTACATACACGTATGTACATATACATACATATATACATACATATAAATATATATATATACATATGTACATATATATATACGTATGTACATATATATACATATACATATATATGTGTATACGTATATGTGTATATACATATACATATATATACATATGCGTATGTATATATATATATATATGTATATATTTGTGCGTGTGTATATGTGTGTGTGTTTGTGTGTATATATATATGTGTAAATATATATATATACACACACACACACACACACACACACACACACACACACACACACACACACACACACACACACACACACACACACACACACACACACACACACGCACATCTATATGATCGTGCGTATAGATGTAGAAATGGTTCCCCGCTTCTTTCTCTTCCTACCCCTCTTTCTCTCTTTCTCTCTCTCTCTCTCTCTCTCTCTCTCTCTCTCTCACTCATTCACATGCGCGCGCACCTACACTTACATATCTATACTTGCACGTATCCCGTCTACGTCTACGGACTTGCATCAAGCGAACGAAACGCCAGTGCAACTGCAATTGTGCTGCACCCTCTATCACTAGCTGGCCTCCATCGCTGGAAACAAGCCGTTTGTTTTGTGTTTCGCTGTCAGTTGTACTGCAAGCGTTGTCTGTCACATCTGACTTGCATTTCAATTACAAACCATAACATGCATGATTGCAGATCTTTGCAAAACTGTCTTTATATGCCACGACAGAAACTCGATATATATCATCGAGACATTCGCCTGATTCCGGCGAGTAACGTTACGACGAAAATGTCAGCTAGCCAGACAGGTAGCTGGCTAGTTAACTGAAAACTATGTACGGTGTATGATAGACAGATAGATAGATATATGGTAATAAATAGATAGATAGATGGGAATAGATAGATAGATAGATAGATAGACAGACAGATGAGTAGAGAGAGAGAGATGTTTTTTTATTGGCCACACAGGGCTGAACACAGAGGGGACAAAATACAAAGTAGAGTTTTTTCTTTTTGGGAAGATAGATAGAGAGATAGATACATACATACATACATACATACATACATAGACTGGGAGCTCTTAGAAGTATCCTTGTCCATCAATACAGCAACGAGAAGACTTAACCACATCGGTTGTAATAACTGCAACAATATCAAAGAAACTAGGTTGAAAAAGAATAGCAGAAACGTAAAGCGCTCGCGAACTTACGATTAAAAGACAAGCAGACTGTTGGTGTGTCTGGAAATCAATAGACGTAAGGAAAAATTGGAAACAATTCTTATCTTTCTATGTGTCCAGAAAACAAAGGCTCCTTTCTAAGTAATGTCCAAAATATGTCTTGTTAGTAAAAGGGCTTTTAACGAATATATAAAGAGAAAGGGTGTGTATGGAATTTTGGTTTTGTTTTTTTACGTATTTGTATGGGCATAGATAGATAGATAGATAGATAGATAGATGGGTAGAGAGAGAGAGAGAGAGCTGTTTCTTTATTGGCCACACAGGGCTGAACACAGAGAGAACAAAATACAAAGTAGAGCTTTTCTTTTTGGAAAGATAGATAGATAGATAGGTAGGTAGAACAAATATGTATGCTTGGTAGAGTAGCGTAGGAGAAAGAGAACCCCATACGTGAGGACTACTGGAAGTAATGTAAAACAGGGCGTAACTTTTCACTTGATATAAGTCGTTCGAATTGCATATGTTGGTTAAGTAGTTCTTTCTCTGCAAATCGACCTCAGGACTTATTCTTTGGAAGCCCAGTACTTATTCCATCACTCTCAAAGTTCGTGGTTGTAATATTGTCAAGCGATTTTGGGGGACAAATGCAGACACACATACACACGCACACACATATATATATATATATATATATATATATATATATATATATATAGTAAATGTTAGAGGTAATACTTGATAATTGTAAGCACCTGTGTATACCAGATCGTGGCCGGGGTAAAAGAATAAATTGGAAATGTATATATATATAAATGTGTATATATATATATATATATATATATATATATATATATATATATATATATAAGAACTTACTAGGGACAAGGCTGCGAGGCATTATACACATATTTACATATACAGCGTGTATGTGTATATGTATATGCATGTATGACATGTATGATGTATATGCATGTATGTATGATGTATATCCATGTATGTATAGATGTGTGCGTGTGTCTGTACACATATATGAATATACATGCACACACATACATACATCTATATATATATAAATATGTGTGTGTGTGTGATACATTATATGGTAATGTAAGCCCCAGTCGTGTAGCTAGTAAAGAGCAAAATTAGGCGACTCAGACATTTTGGTTCGCATAAAGAAGGATCGTATTTTATTTGTTTGTTTGCTTGCCATGTTTATAATGCTTGTTTATTTATTGTTTGTTTGTTTATTGGTTTTGTTTCGGTGTTGTGTGTCCCCTGTTTGTGAAGACCGGTTGTCTGAAATGGATCCGTGTTGTTCTTTCCGTGTTTAACATAAGGTACCTAACGGTCAGCTCTATGTTCGCTGTCGACATTTTCATGTCAGGGTCGACGTTGAGCACTGGTGAAGGTGGTGGTGGTGTTTGTAATGGTGGAGGGGATGATCATGATGGCGGCGGCGGTGATGGCGGCGGCGGTGGTGGTGAAGATGAAGTCGTAGTAGTGTTTGCGGTGGTGGTATTGCTTGCAGTGGTGATGGTGATGTTTGTAATGTTGGAGGTGATGGTCGTGATGGCGGTGTTGGTGAAAATGAAGTCGTAGTGACGGCGGCGGCGGTCGTTGTGTTGGTGAGGATGATGGTGGTGGTATTGGTTGCAGTGGCAGTGGTGGTGAAGGTGGTACTTGTAGTGATAGAGGTGATGGTCGTGATGGCAGCGGCGGCGGTGGAAGTGATGGTGGTAGTGAAGATGCTGGTGGGGTAGTGGAGGTGGTTGTGGTGGTATCGGTTGCGGTGGTGGTGGTGATGGTGACTGCTGTGGAGGTGGGAGGGGCGGGCGTTTGTGGGGGTTTTTAGTGATGGAAGTGGTCGCGTCGCTTGTGCCAGCGGTGGAGTTTGTAAGATGGTGGCAGTGGTAGTCCCACTGATGCGTTTAGTAGTTTGCATGCGGCGGTGGCGGTGACAGTGGTGCTGGTGGTGGTGAGGTTGCCGACGAACGTAGTAATGTTCTGGCGGTGGTTGTGATGTGTGCCGATGAGGTGGTGTTCATTCTGATGGTGGTAAGTAGTACTACCACTGTTTATATTTAGTGCTGTTTGTACGTATTCATACTGATGGTGGCGAAGGCTGTAGCGAAAGTGGTGGTGGTGGTGAGATGCAGCGGGGGAGGCGGCGGTGGTGGTTTTGCTGATGGTGGTGGAAATGATGTTTTACGTGGCGGCGACGGTGGTGGTGGTGGTGATATTTATTTTTAGTTATATTTGTAATCTATTAATGCTTGTGGTGGCGGCGGCGGTTGAAGTGTTTTAATTTAATGGTGGCGGCGAGAGTGGGGGTGGGTGATAATGGTGGGGGTGGGCGATAATGGTGGGGTGGGGGTGGTTTTTATTTATATTTAGAGTTTGGTGTGTGTGACGTTGTTGCTGATCATATCTGAGGATTGTGAGAGTTCTGTGGTGGTGGTGGTGGTGGTGATAGTGGTGGGAGATTGGTGGTGAGGGTGATGGTAAGAGTTATCGGTTGCGGTGGGAGGCACCCGTGGTGCTCTTTTTGTCGAACTGCTACGTTACGGGGACGTAAACACACCAATACTGGCAGTCAAGCGGTGATAGAGAAACACACACACACACACACACACACACACACACACACACACACACACATATATATATATATATATATATATATATATATATATATATATATACACGATGGGCTTCTTTCAGTTTCCGTCTATCGTACCCACTCACAAGGCTTTGGCCGGCCCGAGGCTATAGTAGAAGGTACTTGCGCAAGGTGCTACGCAGCGGGACTGAACCCTGTGGTTCCGAACCATGCGGTTCCGAAGCAAGCTTCTTACCACACAGCCACGCTTGATCGTTAAGAAGTGGTACAACTAGCAAACACTGAAAGAAATCATTAGCCTCAACTACTAAAAAGAAGAATCTTAAGTACTTTGGTCAACTAATAAGAGCACGGCGCATAGAAAAGACTATTATTAGAAGACAAGACGAATGACGAACAGCAAGGGTCGGGAACGTTTTTAACCAATTAACCCCAAAATATGTTTATTTACACCGATGTTACCCTCTTGATTTGAAAGGAAGAAAATTATAGATTCTTTGAATTCAAGATGTTTATTGAATTTATTTTATTGAATCTATTTAAAGGAATCTATTTCCGCGTCCATTGCATTGGACAGACGCTGAGTTGCCAGAAAAAAACTTTCGTCGTAACAAAGACCGTGTTTCTATTTTGTGTGTGTGTGTGTATATATATATATATATATGTGTGTGTGTGTGTGTGTGTGTGTGTGTGTGTGTGTGTGTGTGTGTGTGTCCGTCTATGTGTGTGTGTCCGTCTATGTGTGTGTGTGTGTCCACCATCGCTTGACAGCCGATGCTGGTTTATTGAGGTTCCCTTAATATAACAGTTCAGCAAAATGAGACCGATAGAATAAGTACCTAAGTTTAAGACAGAAGTACTGGGAGGTCGATTAGTCCGACTAAACCCTTCAAGGTGGTGCCCCAGCTTGGCCGCAGTCCAATGACTGGATCGAAATTCAAGATAAAATGTGTGTGGTTGTTTGTATGTATATATGTGTGTGTGTGTGTGTGTGTGTGTGTGTGTGTGTGTGTGTGTGTGTTAGAGACAGATTGTCTTAGAAACGGAGTATTTCGCATATAAAACGGAATGTGTATCTTATTAAAAGTTTAATCTTTTTTCAATCGTTTCAAATTTCCGATTGTTCAAACAATAACATACATGTATAAATACATATACAAACAGATAGAATATATACATACATACATACGTAAAACTTTCCAGAAGTTTCTCATTTAAACATATATGAGCATGTCTAGATATGCAACTATATGCATGAGAATACATACATAAAGCAAACATACAAAGCTGCGCATATACATACATACATACATAGAAAAATACCCTGTTGTTGATGTAGAAATTCCAATGAAGGAGCCTTAGATCTAGGTTAGAAACCGGCTCTTTCTCTATTGGCAAGAAATCTTGAAATGAAACTGAACAGTGACATACACACATACACGTACGTACACACAAGATCATACACATGTACGTTGATACGTATATAGGTCCATATATTTTAACGTTTGTTTTTTTTCTTTTTCTCTGTGTTTTGTTTCTTAATTGACTGCATCTCTTTTCAAAGAAAATATTTCTCTCAGCGTTCACTATTTTCCCCTCGTTCTGGTCTAACGACCCTCCATGTTTGTTTTTGTTCGGTTTCCCTGTATGTCTCCACTGTCCTGTTTTCGTTCTTAACTTTGACCCTCCATAAAATCCCAAATTTTATTCTGGTATTTATGGGAGCAACTGTCTTCGAAGACTCATATTGTCGCTGAATGCTCGAAATGGGGAATAGACGGACAACCGCTACTGATGAAGGGTCATTCTTTGTATTACTTTTTCCCTCGTTATCTGCGTATTTAACGCATTGTTTTCGTATTTCATGTTGTTTACTGTTGGTGACGTCCTGTACCCATATATGCATATATATATATATATATATATATATATATATATATATATACAGAGAGAAGAAACACAGAGAGAGAGAGAGAGAGAGATACATTATTTACATTACATACACATAATAGACACACACACACATACGTACATAAACGTGTGCGTGTGTGTGAATAACCAGTTGTGACTTGTTGTGGAAATTCAACCTGCGCATAGCCAAAACAACTGCGAACAACGTCAATCACAACAGCAACAACCAGCACCACCACCACTACTACTACTACTACTGTAGGTGTCGTTACTACTTCTACTGCTCCTACTACTACTACTACTACTAATAATAATAATAATAATAACTACAACAATGGTAGAGACAACAGTCTTATAACGTATGATTAAGTAAGAGTTGGCTGGTTTCTTTTTGTGTTTTACTTTTCTTTCTGTTTTGTTGTTTTTTTTTGCTTTTGTCTTCTTTGTTTAATATAAGATCTAAACAAGCTTAAAATACATTCAATCACGTGATACCTGGTACGAGGACAATAACAAAACAACAACAACAACGACAACAGCAGTACAAGCAGTAACAGAAGCAGTGACAATATTAACAAGCTGAAAAGGAAAACCAGTGCAACAACAGCAACAACAGCAACAACAATTCTAATAACGATAGCAACCTGTGCGATGACGTCACAGCTCCTAATTTTATTTTTCGAATAGATACGGGCACACACACACACACTTCCACACACACATATATATATATGTGTGTGTGTGTGTGTAAATATATATATGAATGCATGTATAAATGTATGTATATACGTGTGTATGCATGTATATATGTATGTATATATGCATACATGTATGTATGTATATATGTATGTATGTATGTAGCATGTATGTATGTAGCATGTATGTATATATGTATATATATGTATGTATGTATATATGTATGTAAATATATATATGTGTATGTATGTATGTATATATATATATATATAAGTATGTATGCATGCATGTATCTGTGTATATCGAAACTGAAATCATGTATATACACTATATACACACGCAAACAAACACACACAAACAAGGGGCGTGTGCGAATATAGGTATGGATGTGTGTGTGTGTGTGTGTATTTTACGCCTTGAAGTGTTTTTGTCGAGCGAATCGCCCTCAGTACGCTTTTATATATATATTTATATTGTTTGTTCTTTGTATTTTTAAACCTAGTACTTATTTTGTCGAAACGTTAAGTTACAGGGACGTAAACATACCAACACCGGTAGCCAAGCACAAGCGCAAACACACACACACATACACACACAGAAACACACGCATACGAGGAGGTGCTGAAATGTTCCTGGCTTTAAGGGTGTCGCGAAAGGCCTGGTTAGAGGCCTAACCTTCCGAGTTCTTTTACAGAGCTTTGTAAAGCTGAAGAACCGCTGCAATAAGTTTGTGGATTTGAGAGGAGAATATGTTGATTAAAATCATAATTAACTGACCTTCCTTTATTTTTATCTTTTACCCAAAGCCAGTAACTTTCCAACACCCCGTCATGTGTATATATATATATATATATATATATATATATATATATACAAAAAATTCGCAATGTCACTAAATGTGACTAAGAGTGTTAGAACACCTACATTGCTAGAGGTAAGAGCTTTATATCTTTTTAGCTTCTATTTCTAACAATTTGGGTAGTCTAACACCCTCAGTCACATTTAGTGACAATAAAAGTTTATATATAGAAATATTAATATTTCTAAGTGTCTCTAAAGGAGACTACGGCAGCGGTACGGGATATTAATAGTTATCGCCAAGCTAACATGGCAGTCCAGAAAAATAGGACGAATGCTGCTGTTGGTTATCTCCAAGAGGCCATCGACTCTAGCTAGCTATGTGACACACGAACAGACGGTCAGTAACGACACCTGCTCGGTTCGGCTGCTCTACATTGATAAAGGGCAAATACTCTGAAACTAGTCTGTAGATGCCAGACCATCAAGGGGAAGCGGCTGACCTCTCTTGTTTAAAGGTTATAATGGACATAGGTTCGTGTGTCACATAGCTAGCTAGAGGCAATGGCCTCTTGGAGCTAATCAACGGCAGCATTCGTCCTATTTTTCTGGACTGCCATGTTAGCTTGGCGATAACTATTAATAAAAGTTTATATATATATATATATATATATATATATATATATATATATATATAATAGTGAGAATTTACAAAACAAAAGACGAAGACGGGTGTGGTGTAAACAACAAACAGATGTATTAGTTTAACGCTCGGGAAGTGAGAAAGTCTTTTATATATATATTACTATAATGGGCGTTATGTCCGTCTGTCTGTCTGTCTGTCTCTTCCCTCGTCATGGTCAAACGGCTGGACCAATGCTCACGATGTTTTTCGGGATTACGAAGGAGGTAACTAGGAAGGTTTTTAGCGAAAAAATGTGAAAACTTATGATTATTTAGTAAATATTGAGTTTTGTATTAATAAATTAGCTTTGATTTTTTGTTAAAATTCCAGCGACGAGGATTAATTCTGGATCACCACCCCACGTATATTTCGTGAATTTAGTGGGTTTAGATTTGCGATCTTATCCCTTTATTTCCCATCGTATATGGACAGATTTGCTATCTTACTATAATGGGCCTTATGTCCGTCTCTTTGTTCCCTGTTCACGGCCAGACGGCTGGACCAATGGTTACAATGCCTGGCATTTACTTCGCATTGTTCTCTCCCTTACCCACGATCCTTTATACCATATATTATACACACACACACACACACACACACACACACACACACACACGATGAGCTTCTTTTTAATTCTCTTATCCACCAAATCCACTCACAAGGCTTTGGTCGAATTGAGGCTACAGTAGAAGACAATTTACCAAATGTGGCGAGCGCACGCATACACATATATGCAATTACGCTGATTAAAAGCGATAGCTGCAGCAGAAAGGCCAACATGACCTGCTAAAAATAGCACTCAAATCTGCGCCTAAATCAAAGTCAACCGATAAAATGCAATCAGGGGACAGCACATAATGTAATTCTAGATGTACCATGTCTGAAAAGAATAAAAACAAATGGCGTGATGGCCACGGCTGGGACAAATTCGTATTCATTGAGTCTGTTTCATCAACACTGAGCAATAACGAAATCAGCAGAATAGCAACCTGAATAACTGGTACTCCGTCGGTTGCGACGACGAGTGTTGCCGCTTGTTATATGGCCTTGCGAGCGATGATTGCTTCTCTCGTGATGGCTAAGTTTGATCGGTTTCCTAAAGACGGTTGCGTTGCCACAAATGGTACAGTTGCTAGCGATCGAGGCGTTGCAAGTGATGAGAACGTTGCTAGTGGTGGATTTGATGGAGGTGGGGAAGAGTGGGGGCTAGCGTCGGTAAGAGTCTCAATGGGCAGTCTCAGTGGTGGTGGTGGTGGTTATGGTGGCGTTTGTAATAGTAGTAGTGATGGTAATAGCGGTGGTATTTGTGGCAATGTTTGTGATGATGGTGTCAGCAGTGATGGTCATATTTGTGATGGTGCTGGTAGTTTCTGATATTTGTGATGGCGGCGGTGGTAGTTTATGGTGTGGTGTTATTTGTGTTGTTGTTGGTGGTGGTGGTGGTGATGATGATGATGGTGCCATTTCACAGAATCTAAATATAACAATTGTTAACTTCCCAAGAATGTAAGGAATTGCAATATGAAGCCGATCCGTGGGAAATATCGCTACTGGGTGTGTGTGTGTGTATATATATATGTATATATATATATATAATTTGTGTAATATATGGATATATGTATAGGCATGTGTGCATATTTATGTTTATTTGTGTATAACTTTGTATACGAAGGGGGAAGGGAGCAAAAGAAGGCTCTGTGTGTATGTGTATGTGTATACATGTATGTGTGTGTGTGTATACATGTGAGTGTGCGTATACATGTATGTGAGTGTGTGTGTGTATATGCGTTTCAATATATATTTGCACTGTGATCTGTATGTGTTTGTGTTTATAGCTCATATATAAATATGTATGTGTGTGTGTGTGTGTGTGTGTGTGTGAGTGTGTGTATACACGTCGTGGGAATATATATATTTATGTGTGTATGTGTGTGTACGTCGTGTGAATAGATACATTTGTGTGTGTGTGTGTGTGTTTGCATGTGCTTGGGGGCGTGTCTGGCTGTAGTAGGAAAGGAACCAATATATACGAGTGGAATGGGGAGACAGCGAGACGAAGTAGTAGCAACGCAAAGAAATAAAAATAAGAAGAAAAAAAATTGAAAACATTATCAGTCGCGAAGGTTAATAATGTGTTTAAATTTGTAATTGCACTCTTAAAGGGAAAGAAGAAAAAAAGCTCCCAGAAAACTGAGTAGAGGATGCTGCTCCGTATACGTTTCCATACATTAAACATATCGACTTGATTCATACAGGAAATAGTTCTGGAACAGTAATGGATGGCTCGGGTGCCACAAGAGAAGACTCAATCTGGCTTTGGTGCAGGCTGGAATCTTAAAATTCGGCTGTGTGCACGCATTTAAAGCAATTTCTACAAAATTGCTTTAAATGGTATAAATTGCTACTGGATCAGAATTTGTTGCGAAAAGAGTTTCTGATAATTTACTCACTTCGAATTTGTTTCCTCATAACTTCCTGAAAACGGGCATTTTTTAAATGAAATTTTTACAAAATTGCTTTAAATAGTATAATGTATGTATGTGTGTGTGTGTGTGTGTGTGTGTGTGTGTGTGTGTGTGTGTGTGTGTGTGTGTGCACCAACCTCACCACTTGATAACCGGTGCTGCTTTGTTTGTATCCCCGTAGCGTAACGGTAGAATAAGTACCTGGCATTGGCAAATAAGTACTGGGGTCGTTTTGTTTAACTAAAAAAAAACCCTCAAGGCAATGCCCCAGCATGGCCGCACTCCAATGATCGAAACAAGAAAAAGATAAAAAGACATCAAAATTAACTTAAATAGGAAACGAAACGAAACAGGTTGGTTTGTGCATGAAATATCTGTATTTTATTAAATACCACATGCGTGTGCGCGCGTGTGTGTGTGTGTGTGTGTGTGTGTGTGTGTGTGTGTGTGTGTGTGCAATTATGCAAAAGCATATTTTACATATTCGTGTACATTCGGACATGGAAAGACACAACGCTGCACAAATTGTTTCGGGAGTAGAAATTCTCCTCATAAGCAAACATAGATGAAAACGGACCAAAAACTTAGTAGTGATGTCAACAGGTCGTACGACGCATGCGTTTCTATTCTTAGCTGGTTAAACAACTGCATCCATGCTCTCAGATTTGTTTAAGGCAAGTAATATTTGTTGGAAGTATGTCAAACCAAAACTATTTATTCATAAAATATAGAATTAGAAACCGCACAATAATATCCTCAGCCGAAACCACGCCTCTTTCTTCTAGATTCTTTTGCAATTATTTGCTCGAAAACCCATTCCTTGGGCAGTTGTGGTTATTGTTTACGCAAAATAAAGTCAAGTACGCTATTTCTATTCTTATTTCCTACTAAAAGGGAAACGTGAAGCATTTCGCCAAAGCGCATTCTGTCCTCAGTTACTTCGTGGAAAATATGCATAACCGGCGTGGCTTATTATAGACGTAGGCACATGATTGCGTGGTTAAGAAGCGCGCTTTGCAAACATGTGGTTTCTGGTTCAGTCCCACTTGCGCGGCACCTTGCATAAGTGTCACCTACTGTGGCCCAAAACCACAGGTCGACCAGTACCTTCTGAGTGAATTTGATAGACGAAAACAAAGTGGAATCACGTCGTGTACGTGTTGTCTGTGTGAGTTTATGTGTGTATATATGTTGTGAGATTATGACCCAATCCTCGTCAATTTCTTGAGGATAGGGTCGTGTTTGTTTGTCTCCTCACCATCGTTTCATAGCCGATGTTGGTGTCTTTGCGTCCCCGTAACTTAGCAGTCTAATGACTGAAACAAGCAAAAGAGTATGTGTGTGTGTGTGCGTGTGTGTGTGTGTGCGTGTGTGTGTGTGTGTATGTGTGTGTGTGTGTGCAATATGTGAGTGTGCACGTGTGTGTGTCTTTGAGTTTGTCCCTCTAGTGGTGGTTTGTTTCTGTTCCTGTAACTTAGCGGCTCAGCAAACAACACAATAGGAAACCAATAGAATAAGCAGCAGATTGAAAAGAAATAAAAAACAAGTCTAAATAGTCGGGTTGATGTTCGTCTCAAACCTTTCTTGGCGGTGCCCCAGCATGGTCGCATTTCAGTGATTGAAACAAATTTAAAATAAAAAGTGTGTGTGTGTGTGTGTGTGTGTGTGTGTGTGTGTGTGTGTGTGTGTGGACAACCAACACACAAAAACACTGTTTGAATTATTGACATCAAACTTTGCAAAAGTTTTTCTCATTAAAATACCAGTCCACGCGAACCCCCGCACACATGGTTTCTACACCCAGTAGCCATAGTTTAACGCCATCTTCATCTCTGTACGATGAGAACAGCACCACTCCAAGCAAACAGTTCATCACCGGCACCACCACCACCACTAGCACCATCGCAGCGACCACCACCATCATCATCATCATCATCGATGTCACAACCAAACCTCGGCATCATCTTTATCACCCACAACCCCCACCACCACAATCATCATCATCATTGTCAACACCATCTACATCATTCCCTCAATATATACACATGTATTTATATATACACCCTCTCAAACACGCGTAAAAGATATTTAAATTATGTAACGGAAACTAGTCTTGTGGTATATTCAAAAGCTGAACTCATATGCCAACACATAAACCATCATTTATATATATATATATATATATATATATATATATATATATATATGTATGTATATATATATATAAACACACGCAAACACGCACATATATATTACTCAAAGCATTTCCAGCTTTGTCTGATTTTCAAGTTTTATTTACAATTTTATAATAATATATTATATGATATAAGATTGTAAGTAAAACGTGAAAATCAAAGTTGGAATTTCTTTGAATAATATATTCTTCTGTACACAATCATACACACCCCCGTGTGTGTGTGTGTGTGTGTGTGTGTGTGTGTGTGTGGTTAGGGCAACGGACTCGCGATCGTAGGATTGCTGCTTCGATTCCCAGACCGGGCGTTCTGAGTGTTTATTGAGCGAAAACACCTAAAACTCCACGAATCTCCCGCAGGGTGGGGGGGGGGTGGCGAACTCTGCTGTACTCTTTCACCACAACTTTCTCTCACTCTTTCTTTCTATTTCTGTTGTACCTGTATTTCAAAGGTCCAGCTTTGTCACACGTGTCTGTGGAGTGCTCAGCCACTTGCACGTTAATATCGCGAGCAGGCTGTTCCGTTGATCGGATCAACTGGAACCCTCGTCGTCGTAACCGACGGAGTGCCACAACGACGACGATATATATATATATATATCATATTAATTTTTCTTTCCATTTTGGTGTATCGATGCAGTTCTGAATTTTGATTTCGCTCAACTAATTACTTTATCTCGTTAATTAAAGAATCTGATGTTATCTGGAATTAAAGCTGGGAAATTTGGCTAATTTTAGCCAATCAACAGACAGCGAGGCATTAACACCTTGCTACCATGATAACCACACGTTGTGTTGTGTTGATTCTTCACACCACGAGATTCGATTCACCAGCATGTTTTGTTTTCATAAAAATTTATATTCATCAATTAGAATTTTATTGCAAATATTTTTCGTCAATTGTCTTAATATTTTACATATTTTTCATATACATTTTGTGAAGTTTTCTTTGTTTGTGTTTCATTCTTTCTATAAGACTTGTCGCAACTTGACTATTGACTAATTCGACTTCATATAATTTGCCTACTTTTATTCTTCTGGAATGCAGAATACAGTTCTTTTGTTATGGTTTAAACTTATATATAAATACATACATCCACATGCATAAATATGGCGACTTGAATGCGTTCTTCAATTTGCAGTGATTTCTACAAGATTCGTCATATTTTTTGTTGTATTTGTCTCTTTGCTTTTCAAATCTTTTTGTTATTGGACTGAAACAATTCTATTTTTAGTCTTTATATTAATCTGTCTTTCCCATTATATTTGCTTAAATTTCAGTATACTTATATAAATATATCAAATGAAGAATTTCATTTTCCTTTGTAACGTCTATAGTTGCTGCATATACTACTTATTTTGTTTTTCCTGGTGATATTGATGTTCGCGTCTGTTTTCATTAAATCCGCAAAGACCAGTTTTGTGGTTTCTCCCGTATTTTTATCATCATTTTATCGTTCATTGTTTAACCATTGTCGCTCTGTCGGAAGGTCAGCCTTTAACTCTTACCATTGTTAAATTTGTGTCATCCTAAATGTGCCCTTATTTAGGCTTTTGTATTCCTGAGACTTTCTCAGGCGCAGGCATGGCTGTGGGGCTTAACAAAGCTCGACGTGGTTTCGGGTTCAATTCTATTGCGTAGCACCTTGGGCAAGTATCTTCTACTATAACCCCAGACCAGACCAATGCCTTAAGAGTGAATTTCATTGACAGAAACTGTGTGGATGCCCTTATATATATATGTTTGTGTGTACACTTGTATTTATGCTTATTTCCCACACCGCTTGACAATGCAAACGTAGAATTTTAAATTACACACGCACACACATACACAATAAGGATGTGTGTGTGTGTGTGTGTGTGTGTGTGTGTGTGTGTGTGTGTGTGTGTGTGTGTGTTTCTCTGTACATACGTATGCATATATAAATAAATATAAGCATAATTCACACTCGATTTTAGATCTACGCACCATTAAAGCACTAGATATGAAGTGAAGGAGAGGGAAAGAGAGAGAGAGAGAGAGAATGAGAGACAGACAGACAGACAGACAGACTGAGAGGGTGGTATGAAAAGAAATGGAACGGAGAGAGGCAAACGAAATAAGAAATAAGATATATAAATATAGAGAGAGGGGGGGAGAAAAGATTAGTGGCAGGAGAGAAATGTTAGGAAGTGGATAAGGGGAAAGGGATGAGGTAATAGATATAGTGTGTGAGAGGGAGAGAGGAGAGAAAGAGAGATTTGCAAGAGAAGGGTGGAGGAAGGGGAGAGCGTGTGTGAGACATCCTCCCCCCTTCATGTGGAAACTCAATACCGGTGAGAATTAACTTGGTTATTTACATAGCAGATTTGCTTCCTGTATACACACATATATATATATATATATATATATGAAATGTATTATATAATGTATATATGTATATATTTAAGTATGTACGTATGTATGTGAGTGTATGTATATATATATATATAAATATATATATATGTGTATGAGTGTATATATATATATGTGTGTAGGAGTGTATATATATGTGTGTGTGTGTATATATATTATATATATTGTACATATAGTGTATGTATATATGTAGTGTATGTATATATTTTCTTCACTATCTATGCATTTGTGCATATGCATGTGTACATGTATGTGTGTGTGTATGCATGTGTATATGTATGTATGCATGCACGCATGTATGTATGCATGCATGTGTGTATGCATGCATGAATGTATGTATGCATGTATGTATGTATAATATAGACGTGTGTGTTACAGGTTGTACTTCCTGTATCATGTAACTTGGAAGCAAGTTGACAAAAAACCTTTCAGATCTGTTGTGAAAGAGGTGTATATATATATATATATATATATATATATATATATATATATGCGTGTGTGTATGCATCTACACATGTGTGTATAACACATGTAAATGCATATTTATATATATACATGTATGTATTTATGGATACTTAGCCGGCGAATGTTAGTTACTGTATATAAAAAGGCGTTTGCACGTGTGTATATACGATGCGTATACATGCATCTGTGTATAAGAGTGTCTTATTCTACATACGTGCGTAGCTGTGTGGAACTAAGAAGTGATTTATGCTTGCCACCAAGAACCATATATATATATACATATATATATATATATATATATATATATATATATATATATATATATATATATACACACACACATGTGTGTGTGTGTTTGTGTGAATTTATATGTATATACCATGCCGGATCAAAATTTCTTTCGTATTCCAAACCTTGATAAATAAATCAAATAAATTACGTACGAAAATCGTTTCTTCATCAAAATATATGCCATCATATTTTATTGCCTGATGCCATCGTTGTTCCAAAAGTTCGATTCCATGCTTACAGTATTTGACTGGTTTACAGGCAAGAAAACTCCTTGCACCCGCTTTCAACCTCGTTCACATTGTTGAACTTCCATTCGTGCAAGAAATGAGCTTCGGTTCGGAAAAAGTGGTAATTTGATTCTTCAAGGTCTGAGCTTTAGGAAAGGTGAGGCAGAACTTCCAGCCCTTCACGTTCCTCAAGTTTGCGCTTGATCAGATTGACCCTGTGTACTGGGGCATTGTAATGCTTTAGGTCTTTGATTGACCAGTGTTGTCCAGCGTGCTTTTAAAGCATCATATACTCGTTGCAGTTGTTGAGTATAAAAGTTAGCGTTCACATGATCATCTGGGACAAGCTCAGAATACAACAACCCTATAGAAATTCCACAAAATTCACATGACCTTCTGTTCAAAATGCCCTTGTTTGATTACAGGTTCTGAAACCAGGCCAGAACGAAGTCACTGATTCATCTGATTGGATTACGAAAATAGATCCATTTTCCATCCCCAGTTACAATTCGACTCCAAAAATAAGCATCTACTGGGCTTCATTTGTTCGACTAAAACCCTTCAAGGCGATGTCTCAGCATGGCCGCAATCCTTTGACTGAAGCAAGTAATTGAAAATATGCTAATCGCCGTTGTGTTCATCGCAGAAGAACACGTTGTCCTTCACGACGACTATGTTATCCATTACACACTCGTTTCATGGAGACAAGGGATTCAACGAACACCAGTGTTTCGAGATTTTGTGTCACGTCAGGCGGAAACACCCGCGCTAACGAACCTAACTGGAGCCGACGCCCTAGTTTATGATGTCGTTTAACAAACTGTTCGCTGGTCCGTGCTGTTATCTGGCGACAAATTAGCGGTGGTTATTTTCACGGTGAACAGCGAGAATCAAAACGATGACTTGCACGTTTATTCGCTGTTCACCGTGCAAATAACGATCTATTATTATCACACACACACACACACACACACACACACACACACACACACACACACACACACACACACACACACATTTGTTTATCTATCGTTTACTTGTTTGAATCCTTAGACAGCGGCCATGCTGGGGTACCGCTTTCAAGAATTTAGCTCAAACGAACTGACCTCACTATTTATCTTCTTAAAAGCCTGGCACTTATTCTATCGGTCTCTTTTGCCGAACTGCAAAGTTATTTGAATGTAAACATACCAACATCGGTTGTCAAGTTGTGGGTGACGAGCTTCTTTCAGTTTCCGTTTACCAAATCGAAGCTATAGTAGAAGACACTTGATCAAGGTGCCACGCAGAGGGACTCAACTCGGAATCACTTCTTGCACTCTGCCATATATATATATATATATATATATATATATATATATATATATATATATATATATATATATACACACACACACACACAAATATGCATTTACTTACGTATGTGTCTGTGTGTTTCGTTTCGCCATTTATGGTGGCAAAATTACAAGCTAATATTAAAAATGTCATCTCTTTCTTTTGATAATTTCCGTGAAATTTCAGACGCGACGTTATGGCGTTTCACACATTTTGCTAATCAAGCGTCTCGTGACATGATATATTCAGTATTTGAATTCATATGATGATTCATTTGACACAGGGCGTACGCCTTATTGTGTGTGTGTGTGTGTGTGTGTGTGTGTGTGTGTGTGTGTGTGTGTGTGTGTGTGTGTGTGTGTGTGTGTGTGTGTGTGTGTGTGCATAGATAGATAGATAGTTTACAAACTTCGGGAAACCGTGAAATACTTTCAGGAACAGTGAATCTCGAAGCGTTTAAAGATCTTAATAACAGCGTGAAGATATTGGGTTAAAAATTTTTCGAGTCTCATGGCAGCCTTCGACTTTTTCCATCCAAAGAATTTTTTAACCCAATATTTACACTCTATTATCGATAGCTCTAACTACTTCGAGATTCACTTTTCCAAAAACTGTCTGTATATGTGCTTGAGAGCGTGAGTGTATGTGCATGCGAACATGCGTATAAAGGTGTGTGTGTGTGTGTGTGTGTGTGTGTGTGAAGATGAAAATCTTCCCACGTTCTTAAAAGCCATCAAAAGATTTTCTGCGTGGAGGTAGGCATAACTGAAACGTTAAAGACGCTGTCTTCGTGATCATGAGGCCGCTGGTTCAATCCCACTACCCGGCATATTGCGCAAGTGTCTGTATTATAGTATTGAGTCTTCAAAAACCAGTAGGAGAAACTGAGTCGATGGAGATGTGCGGAAGCCCGTCAGGTCTGTCATAATCAGAAATTATGTCATTCGAATACTCAGCCACTTACTCGAAGACGCGTAGCTTAGGTGTTAGAGTATTTGGCCCTCGATCGTAAGGTCGTAGGTTCGATTCCTGGTGACGCGTTGTTTCGTTGAGCAGGATATTTTATTTCACATTGCTCCAGTCCACTTTACTGGCAAAAATGTGTTGCACCTGTAATTCAAAGGGGCCAGCCTTGTTACATTGTGTCGCGCTGAATCTCCCTAAGAACTATATTAAGGGTACACATGTCTGTGGAGTGCTCAGCCACTTGCACGCTAATTTCATGAGCAGGCTGTTTCCGTTGATAGGATTAACTGAAATACCTGTCGTCGCAACCGACGGAGAACCAGTTACGCGATAATATAACAAGTCGGATATTCAGTTGATAGATCACGTAAGACCAACGTAGTTTGGCGCATGCATGGCTGTGTGGTAAGAAGCTTGCTTCCCAACCACATGGTTCCGAGTTCAGTCCCACGGCGTGGCACTTTGGGCAAGTGTCTTCTATTATAGCCTCGGGCCGACCACAGCCTTGTGAATGGATTTGGTAGACAGAAACTGAAAGAAGCCTGTCGTATATATATATATATATGTGTGTGTGTGTGGTGGGAGGGTGATCACAGCTTGATAACCCGTGTTGGTGTGTTTACGTCCCCGTAACATAGCGGTTCGGCAAAGGAGATCCGACAGATCGTGGGAGAGATTATTTCGTCACTATAGTAGTAAAGATTATGAACTCACGATGATGTAAAGAGACGAGGCTCGCGAAAGCGGTGAACATCAGGTCGCGACACCGGAGGTCACAGCATAGTGATAATGGTGCACATTGTAGCGTCACGTGACTAAATCTCACGGAGTATCCCTGTCCGATACTCGGCTGAGTATCGAATTTGTATCATCGTCAGACAGACCGGGAGGGAGACTAACAATCACACACGTAAGACAGATAGACAGGTTGCGATTCAAATAGGCAGGGTGAGAGACAGACAGACAGACAAGGCAGGCAGGCAGGCATGCAGGCAGGCAGACAGATGGGACACACACGGGTTGAAAAACCAGACTAGTTGACGAAAGCGGCTATAGACAATTAGATATGCGTTCATACAGAGTGATAGAGAGACAAACGGACAGGCAGGCGGGCAGACAGACAGACATAGTGACAGAGACACAGACAGAGAGACACGGTGACAGACAGACAGATAGACAGACAGATTTAAACGCAGACATGGTGAGTGGTTGTAGAGGGAGCGGGGGGAGGGAAAGGGAGGAGAAATGCTGCAATAACAATTAATGCAATGATGCAATAAGGTTTAAAACATGTCACTCGGTTCTAAAACAGTCTGTGGTAACAGGCGGCGGCGGCGGCGGTGGCGGTGGCGGCGGTGGTGGTGGTGGTGGTGGTGGTGGTGATTGTGACAGTGGCGATGGTGGTTGTATTTGTGGTGATGGTGTTAGCGGTGAGAATAGTGGTGTATTGATATAAATAGAGGTTATTGGTCGTGATGGTCATGTTAGCGATGGCCGTGGTCGTATTGGTGGTTGTAGAATTTTTGGTGGGGGGGGGGGCAGTGATATTGGAGTGTCTTTTCGGTTACTGTCGATTCTTTTTTTCTTTTTTTCAATTTTGTTCCATTTGTCTTCAAATTTGGTTAAACCAATTTAGTTTTGTTTGCTAATAACGAGAATGAAATTCATTTATGCCATAAATTAATAAACAAAAGGTTAACAGCTTTTGCGAATTTTGGGTAATTTTAGTTAATCGAAAGCCACCATTATACACACAATCGTAAATCTCACATTGGTATTTATTTCCATAGTAACAAGAAGAAGCTATAATCTGGCCTGGTTTCATTATAACAAGGGCACAGGACTCTGCGTGACTGTAACACTTTCACCACTGTAATCACAGGCAAAAGTTTTGATGATTTATATCATTCTCTGCTTGTATTATTTTACAACCAACGCAGGTTCGTGAGTCGGTTGTGATCTGTCAACAGTTTTGAGTAGGAACCGGGATGAGAAAACTAAAACAAGTTATATGACAGACTGCATGCCACGTCTGACACCACTATCATGCAGCTTTGCCGCAGTTTTCTTGTTTTTGTCTGTCATTTTGTGAACAGACAGCTATCACGCAGAAAATACACGGTTTGCGATTCTTGTTTTATGATTGAACTAAAAATGATGTTGATGTTGATGCTTATATTAATGATCATGGTGATGATGATATAATTTAATGGGGAAAATAGGTTTCGTTTCGCCGACCAGTGTTTTCACCGACCAATTTGAGATGAACGTAGCACGTAACAATTGAGCGTACCCTGTTATCCCGAATTAGTGATGGTTGGATCAGTGACAAACGAGGAGAGATGTACTTTCTTATGTCCTTCGACCAGTTTATTGAGCTTACGGCAGAGGGAGAGGAGCAAAGAAAGGGTTGGTTAGAATTCCACCACAACAGCAAGAAGTGGAAACACTATCAAACTGACGCGTGTGTTAAGTTGACTTGTACAAAAAAAGTTTTTTTGAAAAACATTGTCTTTATTTAATTCCTGGGGTACAAGCAAAGCGATGCTGCAAACTGCGATGGTCCAGAACCTGGAGATGTGGATGTGTTTTATGGAGGGAGGTAGAGATTAAACAGAGAGAACAACATCATCAACAACCACAGCAACATCAATAATAACAACAACAACAGCAGCGATGACGGTAACAACACCATGGAGAACAGCGTATGCGTAACAGAAATTTAAACAACATGTCCACATGTTAAACCGATTCTTAGAGTCTCCGTAGACCACCTAAGAATTATCTTCTCAACACGACCACACATCATCATCATAATCACTACCATCGCCACAACCATCATCACCATCATCATCATCATCATCATCAACAATATCACATACGTCATTATCATCAGCATCACAAAGTTGTTATTTGCATTTTGTTTATTTCTTTAAAAAAAAAAAGCAGGGAATGACATTTACAAAATATCTAACCAAACACACACACACACACACACACCTAAATACAGGCGCGCGCGCACAAACACGCACACAAACAAACAAATAAGCATTCACAGAGCGTCCCACCAACACCACCACCACTACCAACACCACTCCTGCCTCAAAGAATTCTCAGTGGTACCAACTCGCACAAGAATTACCGAAACGAAATTTGCAGATTTCAATTCAACATCTCCAGATCTACTGACTTACTTAACCAAAACCTTGTAACGCACTTTCCATCACAGCAATAACAACAACAATCCTTTCTATTAAAAGCACAAGGCCTGAAGTTTTGTGGGGAGGGGAGTAGTCGATTACATCGACCTCAGTGTTTCACTTGTACACAATTTATCGACCTCGAAAGGATGAAAGGCAAAGTCGACCTCACCGCAATTTGAACTCTGAATGTAAAGACATTTCGTCCGGCGTCCTAACGTTTCTACCAGCTCGCCGCCTTAAAATAATAACAATAATAATAATAATCTTTATTTTGCGTGTGTTTTAGCTGATAGAAACTGAAAGAAGCCCGTCGTATATATATATATATATATATATATATATATATATATATATATATATAATGGACTGTATATTTCATACAATGAACTTGTAGGGTTATATACTCAGTTGGGCCAAATTCTCTAAATGCACTACAGCAATATCATATCTTACTTATATATATATGTGTGTGTGTGTGTGTGTGTGTGTGTGTGTGTGTGTGTGTGTGTGCACATACTTACGTACGTATGTGTACGTTAAACATATTGTTTACATCTATATGCTGGTGTGTGGTGTTGTAGATATCAACATGAACTTAAAATATCATGACTAGTCTATCACCATACAATCTGTTGAGAAAGTATTGAGTACAACTTTTATATTTGTTATTGTTGTTTTTCTCGTATATCCGCGAACATACCCCTTTTATATATATATGTGTGTGTGTGTGTGTGTGTGTGTGTGTGTGTGTGTGTGTGTGTGTGTATGTGCAATCTACCAGTACATACACATATACAAATATTTCAGATAGATTGATATTTACAAATACGTATCCTTATGCGTACCCTTTAGAAATACGTATCCTTAATATGCATACATATTAAGACTTCATTCATCTTCTCGAGGCTCTTCCTCTTTTCTTTTATATATTTTTCTTCACTCTGATGAAGGTCCATGTTCCAGATCGGATGTGTTGCAAAATATGACGAATATTTTCAATGGCAACACCGTAGGACATTGGAAGCAGAAACGTCCGTTAGATGGGATAAAGTTTTGTCTTAAAAATAATAATCGATGTTAGTCAATTGTTGGTGATCAAGATTTCTCCGTGTAAATATCTATGAATATGTATAGATGCATATATATATGTACACATCTATCTATATATATGTATAGATGTGTGTATATATATATATATATATATTTGGGAGAATATACAAAAAATAACAACAGACGAGGACAGGTGGTGTAAATAACAAAAGTATATATTAGTATGACGCTCGGGATTACGGAAAGTCTTTGACGTTTCGAGCTACGCTCTTCAACAGAAAGAATACGGAGACAAGGAGAAAAACACATATAATTTTTATATGTATATATGTATGTATATATATATATATATATATATATATATATTCATAGTGTATATAATTTTTATATGTATATATGTATGTTTATATGTATTTGTATATATATATATATATATATATATATATAATTATATACATGTATAAATATGTTTATATATATAATATGTTTTTATATGTATATATATATGTATATACATATATATGTTTATATATATATATATATATGATTATATGTGTGGATATATATACGTATGTATATATATATGTATATCCATATATATGTTTATATATATATATATATATGATTATATGTGTGGATATATATACGTATGGATATATATACGTATATACATACATGTGTATATATATGTATATATATGCGTGTATATATATATATATATATATATATATATTATGTGTGTATATATATGTGTATATATATATGTATGCATATATAATATAAAGATATGTAGATACATGCATATGTACATACATATGTATATATTATGTATGTATATATAATATAAAGATATGTAGATACATGCATATGTATATACATATGTATATATATATATATATATGTGTGTGTGTGTGTGTGTGTGTGTGTGTGTGTGTGTGTGTATACGTATGTATGTATATATACAGATATACATTGATATAAACATACGATTGCATGCAAACTCACGGACGCACACATACACATAAACACACATACATTTATTCTTATAGTGGAACATTAATCCGTTCTTATCAAGACAGCTGCATCATTTTCCTAAACCACCCCATCCCGACCACCCTCAATTCTTCGTAACCTAACTGCCAACAACAAACAGCACCATTTTGCTGCCAGCTTCCATAACTATTCCCCCTGCCATCTTTACCTGATTTCTTACCCCACAAAACACACCCCGCTACGAAACTACTAATCCCTCCATAGATAGCTAAGAAAC
>NC_142940.1:7128318-7155818 GCF_046866305.1 Octopus bimaculoides | reverse complement strand
TCAACTGCATACACAAGTAGGGAAAGAGAGATTTATCAAAATGAATATATAACGGTGTATGCAATATATATATATTCACAAATATTTGTGTATACATAGAAATAGACATAAACATACAAGTGTGTGTGTGTGTGTGTGTGTGTGTGTGTGTGTGTGCGTGTGCGGTGCTGATGTCTGTTCTGATTTCCATATGCAAATCAGATTGTCTTCGAGACACAGATTTCAAAAAGACACCAACACAATGAACTGTCATCTGGGGATTGTATATATGTCACTGCTATATTTCTGCTCCCATAGCCTTGTGTGCATATATATATATATAGTTTTATGTATGTGGTGGATGCATATTTGTATATATAACGTATGTATCTATACACATACAAACACATATAATATTCAAAATTATATTTAGAAATATATATGCATGTATGTCTGCTTACTTGTGTATGTATACACGCACACATATATACAAGCAACCAGGCACACACATAGATGCGCGCACACATGTATGTACATACATACATATAGATATATGTGTATATAAGTATTAATATATACATGTGCACCTACACATACATACTGCCACACAGATTTGTGTACCGATAGAGATAGATAGATAGATAGAGAGATAAATAAATAGATAGATAGACAGACAGACAGACAGACAACTATCGCGTTATACAGTATTCGTTTTTGGCACTCAGATATAATTTTATATGTTTAAGCTTTCAACCAGCAGAGCGTGTGTACATTAAACTTTAAAAGATGCACAGAACAGCTGCAAACAATTGCCTCTCCGTGCACAGAAATCAGATAGCAGCCCCACCGGCTGAAAGATTACCATGAATTCTGCTCCCACCTATGATTGTCCGCGGTGAATCTACGGATACAGAGTGCAGCAGACAGATATCCCATAATTTACACGGCCTTGAAATAATTTTCCACATTAAATCCGATTTTGTTATTTATTCGTTCCAGAAAAATTGCAGAAAAATGTTACTGAGGTTTAAAGTTTAATCAATTTTTCCTAATCAGAAAACAGGATTTGGAAGATGGTATATTCTGCATGATATTTGGCATTTTCTACAATATACCTGTCTATCACGAAATGAAAGCAAAATTATTAGGAGAAGGAATTTTTATTAAACAAACGAAAGCGAAGCATTACGACGACCAATGTTGTAAGAACTTTTAATGAATAAAGTCATGTGAAATGGTCGAACGGGCATGTAAATAATTTTAAAAGGATAAAAATCCTCAACGAAGTTTTTTTGGCGAAAAATTGCACAAATCTGTCCTGACCAAGAGATTTATCAGTTGCGAAAGAAATGCTCTGACAGGAAATAAATAGAAATTTATATAAGACAATCTATTGTAAAAATTGACTGGTAACGACGGGCTATTCGTCAGGTTACTTTCAGTACTACTAACAACAAGCAACCCACTACAACCCGTGTCAAGGTCGGCCACTAGGTGGCTAAACCTGCAAGCCTGCTGAACTTGCCTGACAGAAAGTGCTGGTCTTCGTTGGACACAGGACAAGGGCTACCAACAGGTGAACGAACTCATTAGAGTCAGCGGTCACGCAACAGGTGGGATTGAGAGGTTTCTATTCTTTGTACGCAGAAAGAAAACTCTAGTATCACACCTGTGACTCTGTTTGTCACCACATCTGAGTGCAGAATGTATAGGACTTGTGCGCAGGACTGAAAAAGAAAGTGTGTCGCTTTAAGGGGGCAAGGGATGACATAGCTCGAAATCAAATTCCAGCCACCTCATATATATATATATATATATATATATATATATATATATATATATACACACACACACACACACATACACGAGGATGAGTCAAAAAGTAATGCCATTTTGTTTAGGACAGGTATAAATTACCAACACAGGAACATGTATCAAACATCAAAATGAAGCTGGTCCTCTGTGGATCACATCCCTACTTCTCAAAATAGGCATCATTTCTCTCGATAGCAATGTTCCACCTTCGAATGAAAACATGTATCCCTGCCCCGTAAAATTCTGTTGACTGTTCTAAAATTTTCGTTGCGTCTTGCAACCTTTTCAATAGTTTTGGAAAATAAAAAAAGAAATAAGCGTTAACTTATAAGGCACCAAAAGAGAATAATTCTCCCCAGACACAACAGAATATGCTTCAACACACGAAATCACAATATCTTGTAAACTAAATCCAAAAGCGAAATATATGCTTTCGGTACAAATGGTTTTGTTATACGGCGCTGTATTTTACAATCCTGAAACTAATAATAATGGTGTTTTTATATAAGCTTACAGCTTCTGGCGATCACGGTGCAATGACTAAGGAAAATAGTCTAATAAAGGGACATATAAGCCCTCGGATAGGAAAGCCTTCTTTTTTTACTAAGGGCTTATATGTCCCTTTATTAGACTGTTTTCCTTAGTCCTTGCACGGTGATCGCCATAAGCTTTAAGCTTATATAAAAATACCATTATATATATATATATATATATAAACACACATACACACATTCATATATATATATATGCGTACATAGATTCATATATATATACATATATATGTCTGTCTGTCTGTGTGTCCATGTATGTATGTATGCCAACAGAAGTATCAGTAACTCCATCCATTACCCATCTTCTTTGCTATTCCGATGATTCCTTCACTGACATCAGGATGTCAACCTTTACCAAATATTGTCAGCATTCAAGAATCGTCGTAAGATTGTTGATCACATGACTTCGATTGGGTCATGACCTCGCATCAATATTTTGGCAGTTCCAAAACATTCTGCTATTATTATTTCGTTCGTAGGGCGCTGTATACATATATGCTTCCCTTTAAACACACGTCTGTCTATATATATATACACACACACACACATATATATATATATATATATATATATATATATATATATATATATACGCACACACACACACACACACACACACACACACACACACACATATATATATATATATATGTATATAAACGCATACCTACATATATACACACGTATACACGTACATGTGAACTTGCAAATATGTGTGTGTGTGTGTGTGTGTGTGTGTGTGTATAACATGGCTAAGTTCTAAAGAAGTTCTCTGTACAATCTAGAGACCCAGGTTTCGATCCCACGAGGTGAAATTTTTGATGTCTTTTCTACTGTAGACTTGGGTCGGTACTGAGCAATGCGTATGAAGTTAGATTAATGAAAACTGTGTGGAATCCCATCCGATGAATATTAATTGATATTCGGGACCTGCCTTGTCAGACACACGGTGTACCCGTGATGACTATTAGAGGTTTCACTGCTGTCTACGACGTTATAAGTAACACACCCAGATTGGATAAAATTGATATTCTCATGAATGTATGTATTATATATATATATATATATAATATATATATATATATATATAAACTTAGTTGTAAATGGACGCGTGCGTTCGATGATATAATAATACAAAGAATTGGAAATTGATGCGTGACGTTCAATCAAATAATAATATAAATAATATATATATATATATGCATATATACACACACACACATGCATACATGGGTACAGGACGTCACCAAAAGGTAAACAACATGAAATACGAAAGCAAATGAGTTCAATACGTAATCAGCGAGGGAAACAAATGGAAAACAGGACAAATAACACAAAAAAACGACCCTCCATTAGTTGTCGGCTGTCTATTTACTCCTCATTCAATGCTCAAAATGAGTAGATAGACAGCCGACAACTTATGAAGGGCCATTCTTTGTGTTACTTGTCCTGTTTTCCATTTGTTTCTCTCGTTGGTTGCGTATTGAACTCATTTTTTTTCGCATTCCACGTTGTTTACTGTTGTTGAAGTCCCGTACCCATATATGTAGATATATAATTCCATTTATGTAGTCTCTGAGGCAAATACGATTTCAATAACCAACGAATTGGGCCGACTATGAAAAGCTTCATGTGTAGGCTGGACATTGTCCAGTCTTTAGGTAGAAGAAAAGAAACGCAAGTGTGGTGGAAGTTGTGACCTTCAACTGACCATCCCTATATAGAGGTCATTGTTGTTTGCGTTGTCTAGCACGTCGGTCATCATATTGGTTCAATGGACGCATTGTGTGAGCATGCATTTCTCTGTGTGTATGTGTGTGTGTGTAATTTTTATAAATGTACAAACGTATTTTTACATGTGAGTATATATACGCATACATATATACATATATATACACACACACACACATATATATACACGTGCGCATATTCATATATATACATATATAATGAATGACTATGTATATAAGTTTGTATATGTAGAAATATACATACATATATATACACACGCACACATCTGTGAGAGGACGTCTGAAGTCTGTAAATTTGTGCTCCACGTGTGAGAAAGGTTGTGGCCGGTTAAACTAGCCATGGTTCTTACGGTTCACTCTTCTGGCTCCGAGGAACTTCTTTGGTGCCGAATATGTTGCTCTATTGCCCACAATTCCATACACCTAAGGGACCAAGAACAGTTTTAAGAGTTACTTGTGGTGGTGGCTACACCAGTAACAACAGAAGTAGTAATAGTAGTGGTGGTGGTGGTGATATACGAAGTGGCGTTGGTGACGGTGGAGGTTAGTGGTGGTGGGCATGGTGAGCAAAGGAATGATGGTGGTTTCGGTGGTGGTGGTGGTGTGAAGAAATCCCCGCAGACTTGTACGGATTTTTGGCCCTCACTATGACTACAATTAAAGATGTAATCCATCATTATATTTATAGATGCGGTAGTCTCACACACACACACACACGTATATATATATATATATATATATATGTATGTATGATGGCACTCGCACACACTTACATATATATATATATGTATATATATATATGTATATATATATATATATATGTATATATATATATGTATATATATATATGTATATATATATATGTATATATATATATGTATATATATATATGTATATATATATATATATATATATATATATATATGTATATATATATATGTATATATATATATATATATATGTATATATATATATATGTATATATATATATATATGTATATATATATATATATGTATATATATATATATATATATGTATATATATATATATATGTATATATATATATATATGTATATATATATATATATGTATATATATATATATATGTATATATATATATATGTATATATATATGTATATATATATATATGTATAATATATATATATGTATATATATATATATGTATATATATATATATGTATGTATATATATATATGTATATATATATATATATGTATATATATGTATATATATATATATATGTATGTATATATATATATATGTATATATATATATATATATGTATATATATATGTATGTATATATATATATATATGTATATATATATATGTATATATATATATATATGTATATATATATATATATGTATATATATATATATATGTATATATATATATATATGTGTATATATATATATATATGTATATATATAATATATATGTATATATATATATATATGTATATATATATATATATATATATATATATATATATATGTATATATATATATATATATGTATATATATATGTATATATATATATTATATATATATATGTATATATATATATATGTATTATATATATATATGTATATATATATATATATGTATATATATATATATATGTATATATATATATATATGTATGTATATATATATATGTATATATATATATATATATATATATATATATATATACATATATATATATATATACATATATATATATATATATATGTGCATGTATTTATAAACGACTGCATGTGTATTTGTATATGTCTGTATATGTGTGTATGTATACATGTATAAATCGTACATATAATGTAAATATTCGTGAATTGTAGAAAAAATTGATTAGCAATTGATTGTTGTATGTATGTATGTATGTATGTGTGTGTGTGTTTATACTCATATGTACACACTCACAAGAACATCCACATATCCTGTACATAGGCAGGTGTGTATGTTTGTGTATATATGTATGTGTGTGTGTGTGTGTGTGTAGTATCATAAAATATATGCAATCACATACAATTCTGTACTTCCATACTACGCAAGCGAGAACCAACTTAGTAAGCTCGCGGCCAACCAACTTCGAATTTACGTTGCGAATTCCATTCCCAATTACGATTATTCCACCTCACTTGCGTTGCTAATATCCTGACTACTTTACAGTTCAGTGAATTCTTATTACCGTAGATGGATGGATAGATGGCTAAATGGTGGTAAGTTGGCTAGAAAGATAGCCAGATATATTGAAAGATGGATGGATGTTTGGATGGTCGAATGGAGTCGAAGATACTAATATTTTGACTCCATCTTCTTCGTTCTTCGTCCAGCGCTTTCATTTTCTTTCCCGCCTAATTCAATTGCCTGCAAGGAACAATAGCGCCCAGTTTGAGTACAACAGAATTATACAGAACCACGATGTAAATATCGTCTGTCTATCTATTTTTCTAAGAGTGTAAAAGAGAATACTATACCGAAGATAGGAAAACTTGTGAAAGACAATTTGATATCAATGATTGCGATAGACTTAGTAATATCTTGTACTGCGTCCATTGGAACACAAGATATTTGCTGGACGGATTGAGTCAGCAAATGACGCCCTCTGTGAACACATTCTTCACAGCTATGGCTATTAGTATTTCCAATTGTAGCTCTTTCCTTCTTTCGTTGAATGTCCTTTTAGAAATTATCCCTGCCTATGCTTTGACAGAATAAAAAGAAAATATAGCTTAATGCTTTAATTAAACATTAGTTAATTTTTGTGAAGTGGGACCTGTGGAAATTCTACAAAGCGAAAAAAAGAAAAGGAAAGAACGCTAAGTATTTCACTTCCTATCACAATAATATATGAGGCGTTTAGTAACAGACCGTCGTAAGCACCACAGCTTATGAAATGGTTTCAGTAGATTATGAAACAGCTGTAACCTTTACAGAAGTACTAAAACACTCTTTGCTTCTCACCTCTCATTTTAATAGCTTATTGTGTGTGTGTGTGTGTGTGTGTGTGTGTGTGTGTGTGTGTGTGTGTGTGTGTGTGTGTGTGTGTAAAACACAGCTTGAGAACAGTTTTGTGGCTATAACGGCTAGAAGAAAAATGGAGGTTAATAAATTGAACGATCGTTATTTCAAACTAAAAGGGTCTCATCAACTTGTATGTTATCACAGTCAAACTGTTTATGTATCAGTCAATATCCCGAACGCTCCATCTTGTTATGTAAATTTGATAATTAGTTTGCGATGATAGTTTTCGAGTTAGGCTGAAAATATTTTTGTTTTTGCAATTAGAATTAATTAATTCGCTTGTTCTGTAATGTGTTATGCAATTTTCCTAATCTCAAAATATTGATTAGAAAAACACCGAAAACGTCAACAAGATACACGCAATTTGAAAATATCGACTAGAAACATCATATTTTAAAATGGCGTCGGCTCAGAGACAAGTGGGTTAGCCGCACCATCACAAAATCGTTGGTTCCATTTTGGAACCGAGCGGCGCGATGTTTCCTTAAGCAAGACACATCGTTTCACGCTTTTTCCCTTCACTCAGCCGAGGACGAGAATATCAGTAACAACAGATCAAAGAGACAGTCTGAGGCGGACTGGCATTCTCTTCATGGGGCTTCAGTGTTTCTTGTGCTCTCAGCCGCTTCAAAATTCTACGGTAATTGGATTAAATCCTGCCCCAGTGGACATGCAAACTCGGCAGAGTAACTTCTTTCTTTGCATGATTCTGTAGTTAGGAAGTTCGATTCCAAACTGAGGTTTAGGGTACAGGCATTCTGAGCAAGTATCTTCTGCTATATCCGCGTTGCTCCAGTCTACTTAGCTGAAAAAGGAGAATAAGTTGAGTGCCGGAACATTCCTCTCTCACTCCATCGCTCACATCTTGGTTGTATCACTGAATCAAGGGGCGGAAAGGCCAAGAGGGTATCTATATTTTCTCGCAACTACAGAGGTGGTATCCCAAGCAACTGACGGTGGCATGGTACATGCGATGAAATCAAACTCGCTCGTAAATTTGATGGTAGTCATTTGTAGTCCGATAAAGGAGGAAGATGGTTCTGCAATTTCTGGCCTAACGATCTTCACAAATGATTCGTTTATAGTGATCAAATGTTCGTGCCGCTCATTAGTCCACTCCATCCATCAAATCGACGTTAGCCGAACAGGTGCCACGGTGTGCCACGCGTCAGGTGTCGAATTGGCCGCAGAGCAACGCGAGACGAAGTGTTTTGCTCAAGCACAAAACGCACCATCCGGTCTAGGAATTGAAACTCCGATCTCGCGATCGTGAGTGTCACAGCCTAACCACAAAAGCATGCGTTCTTGCCCCCCACCCATACCCAGCCCTCACACACGCAATCACAGACGAGTTGATAGACAGATAGACTAGGTAGATAAGTAGACGTTGATTAGTTGAGGACGTTCTGGGTTCGAACTAAGTCAACTGCAAATTAAGATTTTATTTGAAATTTTTTGTTCAAATATGAAATATGCCCTCTAGTTTAATTACAGTAGCAGTAATAAGGAAATAGATTTCATACAACATATGTAGTATAGTTAGGTTAATTAACTCGCTAATTAATAATTAAGTAGACATGCCTATCGATTTGTGAAAGAGTTTTAATTAGAGGTGGATAAATTCGCCTGTAAGTAATCTGATCGCTATGATGATGGCGATGATGACGATGATGATGATGATGATGACGGTAGCACTGATGGAAAAGATGATACTGATGATGACGACAATAATGATGATGATGATGTTCATGATGATGATGATGATGATGATGTTCATGATGACGAACAACCAAGTGAAGGGCACTGCGATGAAAGAGCGACATTCTTTTACTTGTTTCAGTCGTTTGACTGTGGCCATGCTGGAGCACCGACTTTCAGTCGAACAAATCGACCCCAACACTTACTCTTTGTAAGCCTGGTACTTATTCTATCGGTTCTCTTTAGCTGAACTGCTAAATTACGGGGACGTAAACACACCAGCATCGGCTTCTTTCAGTTTCCATCTACCAAATCTACTCACAAGGCTTTGGTCGGCCCGAAGCTATAGTAGAAGACACTTGGCCGAAGTGCCACGCAGTGGGAATGAATCCGAAACCATGTGGTTGGTAAGCAAGCTACTTACCACACAGCCTCTCATATATATATATATATATATATATATATATGTGTGTGTGTGTGTGTATGTATGTATGTATATATAAAACAAGATTGAAAACGAAGGCAAAAATCGGTAAATTTTAAGAAAGATGAAATGCGAGAACACACAACCGTATGAGTTAGTTTTGTTGCCAATTCACAACAAAGCTGGCGTGTGATTATGACGCTAATTAGATGTTAGCTGATGACGTCACACCAGTTTGAGATTAAATCGATAATTTATGGGGAGGGGGAGAGGTGTTGCGTAAATTGTTAAAATTATTATAAAGAAAAAAATACCAAATAAACCAAAAACGTTGAAAGTAAACAGTTTTGGCTCAAATTAAAATTTCTGAAAGAAATATTTTTTATGATGTTTTTGTTGTTGCTGTTGTTGTTGTTGTTGTAATCGTTGTTGTTTCTGACGTTGGTGAGAAGCCACAAATCAACGTTGATCAAGCAAACCGGTGATCAAAGGCATTCCAGTCATGACCATCCTGTCTTTCCGGGATCTATATGTATGTGTGTGTGTGCGTGTGTGTGTGTGTGTGTGTGTGTGTACATATGCATATAATGCATCTTTTAATTGTTTGTCATTTGACTGCGGCCATGCTGGGATATCGTCTTGAAAGGGTCTAGTCGAAGAAATCGGCCCCTGTGCTTATTTTTAAGTATGGTATTTATTTTACGGCTTCCTTTTGCCGAACCGCTAAGTTACTAAGACGTACTGAGATCAGCACTGGTTGTCATGCTATAGGGGGATCACTATACATATCTGTATATATTTACACACACACACACACACACACACACACACACACACACACACACACAACACACACACACACACACACACACACACACACACACACACACACACACGCACGTGTGTGTCTATATTTGTGCGCGCGCAAATTGATAGAATCGTTATAGTGTTGAATAATTTGAATGATTTCGACTCTCTATGCTCTGAGTTCAAATGACACTGAGATCAAGTTTGCCTTTCATCCTTCCGGGGTCCAACAAAAGCCTATCAATCCGGTGAAGGAGATTGACAGAACTTTTGGGAACCAGCATACCAAAGAACAGACCCGACGTTTTCTCTGCATGTCGTACAAGAGGACTAAAAGACGTTGTCTTAGGATTTGCACTCCGACCTCGTAAAACCCTCAACAGAAAAAATAAGCTAGCCAAACAGGCCCCTAGGCTGGAGGGTTGTCCCCTGAGTGGTGCAGAAGCATTATCTGCCAACAGGAAAGTATCACCGATAAATGTACTGTGCAGCGACGCGCTGCAAAAACGCATAGCCCCATGCCTGACCTGTTCTGGGTGAGAGGGGCAGTGCCCCTGCGATCCCTCTTGCTTTTTTGCGTTCTGACAGCACTATCTGCGATGACAGTGGTTCCAAAGATGTATAAGGGTCCAGGTTGGTGGTGGCCTTTTCCTTAGATAAATTCTGGTCCTAGAACAGAACAAAAAGACAAAAAAAAAAGAATAAGAGAGAAAGAAACGCTTGCACAGATTGGCTCATACACGTTAAGATGGTTCCTCAGACTTCACTGACGGAGGCTGTATGCACACACACACACAAAACATGAAAGCTTTTAACAAAATAATTTCAGTAAAGAAAACAATAACAATGATGATGACGGTAAAGGTGGTGGTGATGATTATGAAAACGATGACGATAAAGTTGATGACGAAGGAGTAGGGGGAAGAAAAAGGATGAGGGTAGGAGATGATGATGAAAAAAAAAGAGGAGATAAGTTGTAGTAAATAATATCTCCTTGTTACAAAGTGATTTAAACATGTCAGACTTATTTAGTTAGACGCCATCTTTCGCTGTGAAGACTAAGATGAAGCCAGGAGTGGAGACGTAAGAATGGTTGTTAGCGACGGAAATAATGAATGAAAGATAAGCAGACGATTGTAAGGGAGAGAAAACGTGTGAGGAAATATGCTTTGAAGATGTCGTCTGCTTGTTTTTCATGTTAATTCAACCTGTGTGTTTAGTTTTTATATGTGTATTGTGTATGTGTAATATATTTAGATGTATGTACGTGTATAATTTTTGTATGCGTATGTATATGTCGGCCAAAATGTGTTTATCTCTTAACCGATATATGTGTGTATATGTGTGCATAAATATATGTGCATATATATATATATATGTGTGTGTGTGTGTGTGTGTGTGTGTGTGTGCGTGTGTGTGTGTGTATAGCGCAAAGGGAAAATATTTGTTTATATATATATAGTGAAGGGATTTGTGTATAGGTATATATGAATGGGTGTCTGTCCGTGCGTTTGTGTGTATGCGTACGCTTATAACATGCATGATTGCAATTATGTATTTTGCGCAAGTGTGTATCTGCTAGTGTTGTTTTGTCGGTCCTTACAGCACCGTCCCAGAAACCTGAGTTTGAAGCGGTTAATGCTCGACTTAAATTTTTAAATGTTGATCTCCTGAGAAAGAAAATTTTAAAAGAAAATGTTGACCAGTAGGGGTTTCTGTGGAAGAAGGATTGGACCAAAAATTAACTACGATCTTTAAGATACAAACTGATTGACGAGAAGGCGAGACTTTTGTTGGTGTTGTTCTCGTTGTTGTCGTCGTTGTTGGCGTTGTTCATGTCTTGTTGTTGTCGGTTAAGTCTGACGAATCCAAGCTATCGTCAAACAAGTTCATTCTAGAATTACATTATCTAGTATCACCACCATTTTTATATTATTACGACGTTAGTGTTTGACTGTTATTTCTAGAAGATCGAGTAATTAAGTAGAGTCAATCTCGTTGGCTGATGACGTTATATGGAACAACTCATGTTTTATAGGGTACGATGAAAGGGGGGACACTTCTTGAAGTCTCTCTGTGACAGGGTCATAAAGTAACTTCTTCCTTCTGAAGACAAGTCAGTATCTTGAGCAAACACTAGGCTCCCAAGTAAAGCCCTTAAAATTCGGGGAAATAGGTGGATGTGAGTCACATACCTTCAGCCCTTATGAAGGTCAATGAGGGCTCCAGCAATTTGTTATCTCCGACCTTTAAAATTGGTCTTCCGTCGGTTACTACGGCAAGTGTTACAGTTGACCCGATAAGCGGAAAAGACGGCTCATGAAATTAACGTGCAAGTGGCTGAGCACTTGACAGACATGCGTTCCCTTAAAGCAGTTCTCAGGGAGATTCAGTAGGTTTTTCCGTTGATTGGATCAACTGGAACACACGTTGTCGTAACCGATGGAAAGTCAGTTTTTTCTCTCGTATGTTCTGAGTCCAATCCTGCCATACCCTAGCTGTGTTTCATACCCTCATCTGACACTTTGGGTGTTTTTAGTAGAGTACAATGTGCTGCAGTCATTCGGGCCAGGCTACCGATTTAAGGATGTCTTACTCTAATTTCCGAAGCCTTTTAACTAATAATGATGGGCACTGCCCATCCTTAATGACTTAAAGATATTTTTAAATAGCGGAAGAATATGCTGCTGGAGGTCGTTAAAAAGGCATTTGTTAAAGTCTCATTTAGATTTCTTTCAAGAAAATTCTGGTGGTGTGAACGATGAGTAAGAAGAACGGTTCCATCAAGATATTCTTGCGATGGAAACACTATACCAACCATTTTGGAATAAAGGCTTCTATTGTTTGAGGCTGTATCGCGACAACCCAGACCGAATCTATGAGTGAAAATTCATATTCACACCATGGATAATGTAGAATTCTTCAATTACATGTTTATCTAATTGTAATTATGAGGGAATAAAATGAGGTTAAAATTAATTATGAATTAATTAAGGGTTTCGGTTCAAACCATAAACACTTTTGTATATTCTTATAATATTATTATAATGGTGTTCTATGTGTGTTTGTATGTGTGTGTGAATACACTCGCATATATATCATATAGTTGCGTGCGTATGTTGTATATGTGTATGTGTGTGTATGCATGTTTACGTATGGATGTGTGTAAAATATATACGTTAATTATATATATATATATATATATATATATATAGATAGATATACATACACACACAAATATATGTATACATACAAATAAATGTGTTTGCATGTATGTTTATGCATATAAATCTATGTAGCCGTACAGTGCAATTTAAATCTTAAATTGAGCGACAAATAGCCAGTATTTAAAACTGCATGTGTATTAGAACTGTATCCATCGTTCTGAAATTGGGTTTTAGTGTTACCAAGAATATATATAGAAAACAAAGCAAGTCATTAGAGATGGCTAATATTTAGTTACACCGTCTTACGTACATTTCATTAACATAAAGTAATTTTGGGTTACATAATGTAAAGTACTTATTCAGGATTTAATGACAAGTCGTCAGAGACGCATAACTATTGTACGCAAACGTTACACGACTCTGACTATCTTCATTGTCTTGATTAATTATCACCATATGTTAATGAACGTATGTAAGATAGTGTAAACAAATAGCGTACAAACAACCTCTCATGTTTTGTTGTGTGTGTCTGCGTGTGCGCGCGTGTGTACATATACGAAGGCGTGCTGAAAAGTTCCTGGCTTTGGGTAAAAGAAAATACAGGAGGATCAGTTAATAACGATTTTATTCAACATATTCCCCTCTCAGATTCACACACTTATTGTAGCGGTCCTGCAAGTTTTTCTAGGATCTGTGAAAGAACTGGGAATGCTGGGCCTCCAACCAAGCCTTTCGTGACACCCTTAAAGCCAGGAACTTTTCAGCACCCCTCATATATATGTATAGATCCATATATGTGTATACACACATATATATGAATTTGAACATACACGTACAGGCAGAGATGTGCATATGTATGTATGTATGTATGTATGTATGTGTGTGTATGTAGGAATGCGCAAAAGTCGATACATAACCAAGTTTCTCTTTAAGAATTTCATACAGAACCTTAACTTCACTCGCTTCCAATATATAGCAAATATATAAAGCGGCGAGCTGGCAGAAACGTTAGCACGCCGGGAGAAATTCTCTGCGGTATTTCGTCTGCCGTTACGTTCTGAGTTCAAATTCCGCCGCGGTCGACTTTGCCTTTCAGCCTTTCGGGGGTCGATTAAGATAAGTACCAGATACGCACTGGGATCGATGTAATCGACTTAATTCCCTCCCCCACGAAATTGCCCCTGTGGCAAAAGATTTGAAATCATTATTATTATTATTATAAAGTACCGGGGTCGATTTGTTCGACTCAACATTTTAAGCCTGTGCCCCAGCATGGCCGCAATGTGAAACAAGTAAGTTATAAAAAGATAAATAAAGTCCACTTTTTGCCACATTTTCTGTCTAACGTGTCCTTCCTATTTTCAGACGGCGTTCTGCAATTTGAGCGGGATTTGGCTTCTATTTTTAGCAACCACGTGGGGGGTTCCTTCGCCAGTCAACGTGGAGGCAGTCTGACTGATTCTGTCTTCGGAAATGTCAGAATCAATTAGAAATATAAACCATTCCTTCGAACTCACAATAGACCACAGTCCTCTGCGGACGTGGTATCATCTACAACTCTTCTCCCGACCACCCACCCACCCGATTTGTTGATTTTTGTAATTATTGTTGATGCTATGTTATTTAACCCTAGGTCAGCTCTAAGCGAGTAGATAAATCTATGATCAACGGCATTCTATCTGTGACCATCCCGTTTTTTTTTTCTGTGTTCATGGGACGTACTATCAATGTATTAATATCCAACGTGTTCCTTTCTAAAACGGTGGGGGTTGTGTTTTGAGAAAGATTTCGGTGCTATTTCTAGCCAAATCGAATGACCATATAGAGGCCCCTGCTTTGAGTTGTTTACTAGGGGTTGTTGCTGTTGCTGTTGGTGGTGGTGTTATAGCTGTTGTTGCTGTTGTTGGACATGGTGGTGGCGGTGGTGGTGGTGGTGGTGGTGATGGAAGTGGTTGTTGTTTTAATAGTAATGGTTGTTGCTCATGTTGTTCTTACTGGGCGTGGTGGTGGTGGTGGGAATGGGGAGGAAATGGTGATGGTGGGGGAGCGGCGAGGGCGCCTGAGGCGGGAGGGGTGGCGTGATGATGATGGTGGTGATGGTGGAGGTGGTGGTGTGGCGTTCTTGTTGTTTTCTTGTGTAGACTTTATTAAATAAAGGATTTAGAAAGTCTCCAGGTATTAAACCAGGCGCCATTAACTGCAACACCGTCTCTCTCCCTCTCTTCTTTTCTCCTTCTCTCTCTCTTTCACTTTCCCTCTCTCTCTTTCTCTCTCCCTCTTTCTCCCTCAATATTAGCATAACAGCAGTCTTCAATCCATCATCATTACCACAATCAGCATAATTCTTCTTCTTCTTCTTCTTCTATTGTTGCTACTACTGATGATGATGATGATCATGATCATGATCATCATAATTCTTTCTACTACAGGCACAAGGCCTGAAACTTAGGTGATGATATAGCGGGCTAGTGGACTGCATCAAGCCCCCAGTACTCAACTGGTACTTATTTTATCGACCCTGGTACGATGGAAGACTAAGTCAACCTCAACGGAATCTGAACTCAGAACGTAAAAAGACGAACGAAGTGCGGCCAAACATTTTAACCGGCATGCTAACGACTCCGCCAACTTACCGCCTTAAAATGTTGCCAGTATAAAGAACAAACTATAAAAAACTAACCAAATATAATCAAAGAAAATTGATTAACCCAAGTTAGCTTCAGCTTCATATTTCCGGGGTCGACATTCCTACAAACTCCCAACAGAATTCAGGAGTCTGGGGATGCGATTTCATCTAGAATATACCCCACTACGCGAAATATCCGTCAAATATAAATAATGTACATAATTCCTCATCTCTTAAATATAGAACTGTAACACAGTTCTCATTTCTTCAAGGATCAGTCCCACGCGAAACTTTAAAATTCAGATCTCTTCATGGCACATGAATTTATTTTCTGTTACGTATTTTATAAACCATTTTCTATTTTTAATAATAGTTTCCTTGTTGGGTTTCCTTTTGCCCAAGCAGAATCAGTCCCTGATGGTATTTACAACCCACACAAACCACCACTAATAACAATAAACTCTACTACTATCCGTTATTGCTCAGGAACCACCAACATCTTCAGATTCTATTTGTGTTACCCACGTGGTTAGTCCCCGTTTTATTATTATTATTATTATTATTATTAAGTCGGTGAGCTGGCAGAATCGTTAGCACGCCGGACGAAATGCTTAGCGGTATTTCGCCCGTCACTACGTTCTGAGTTCAAATTCCGTCGAGGTCGACTTTGCCTTTCATCCTTTCGGAGTCGATGAATTAGATACCAGTAAAACACTGGTGTCGATGTAATCGACTAGTCCCCTCACTCAAAATTTCAGGCCTTTTGCCTATAGAAGAAGGTCTTATTTTTATTATTATTATTATTATTGTTGTTGTTCAAGGTGGCGAGCTGGCAGAATCGTTAGCACGCCGGGCGAAATGCTTAGCGGTATTTTATCTGTCTTAACGTTCTGAGTTCAAATTCCGCCGAGATTGACTTTGCCTTTCATCCTTTCGGGAGTCGATTAAATAAGTACCAGTTACACATTGGGGTCGATACAATCGATTCAATCCCTTCCCCCAAATTGGAGGCCTTGTGCTTCCAGTAGAAAGAACTATTATTATTATTATTATTATTATTATTAATGTTGTTGCTGCTGCTGTTAGGCTATTGCATGCTAATTAAGTTTGCAGGGATGTTATCGTGAAATCCGATGACAAATCATCTCAACTCACAAAAATCCTTTCCACGATGGCACCAAAATAGTGGATGGCACTTTGCTACAAGTCGACAATACGTATCTCACTTCCAATATCCTTCAACATCTTAGGTAACAGTTTGAGTGTTGTGCCATGTACACCAACTACCATAGGAGTATTTATTACTGTTGTCTTCCGCAATCTCATCGCTCAGCTTGTTCATTTATTTGGTAACCACTGTAGTCACATGGTACTGAAGAATCTATGATTTTACACGTTTATGTTTTCATTTTTATTTCTGTCGCATTTGGTCTTCTTGCTACAATAAAATGATCACAAAATGTAGTAATAATTATTCACTATCACAGCTCTGATCTGTGTTCATACTAATTCTTCACAAACTCAGCTAACGCAACAACGCACTCTTTAATCGACACAGTCATACATGCACTTATATTCTTTTTGCGCTAGCTTACTGCACTCACTAGGGAGATGTTAAATATTTTCTTCCTCTTTTCTGCAGATACTACGTTTGCTTTGTGACTGAGTCTTATCAGAACGGTGACCTAACAAAGACATTAGGGCAACGAACAAAATGATTTGCAAAACGGTTTGTTCCGCACCTTTATATTTTGTCGTCGAGGTTAATTTTGCTTTTCATTATTTCGGTTTCAATAAAACAAAATTCTTGTCAAGTACCGGGGTTGATCTAATCCCCATGATACTGTTCCATTACACTTAATAATAATAATAATAATAATATTAGATACGAAAATATATTGAAATAACAAGACCAACGAGAATGGAAATATGTTTAAAAATGTTTTAAAATGAAAAGTTATATTACATAAGTGATAATGATGATAATAATAATAGTAATCAAAATTATTGCACTCCAAATAATAATAATAATAATAAACTTTCCTCCAGTAATTTATATATTCCGTAATCTCGACCAAATGCTTTGAGTATCGTGCAAAATAAAAATAAGAAGCGGGAAGAAAAAAAGCATAGAGAGGCCTAAAACCAGAATCAATTTGTGTGTGTGTGTGTGTGTGTGTGTGTGAGTGCGTGTGTGCGCGCGCGAGCGTACACGCACACATTTCTGTACTTATTCAAACACGTAAAAGTTAAAACTATGTGTGTTAGAATGCGAGACAATTCTCCGAGAAAAATAGAAACTTTATAATATAAATTAGTCCAGTATTGATGCTGTGTTATATATATATATATATATATATATATAAACAAAACCGAATACCGATACACAAGGTGTGTGTGTGTTGTTAGTTCGTGGTCGGCTGCGCTTTTAGGCGTAAGAGAATATATTCCTAATGCACCTGGTGTTAAGACACCTTAAAATAAGTCATAGGCAAGCGTGACACTGTGCTGTAATGGACGAATAACTAATTAATCTATTATACTGTTTAATTGACAAACACACAAATATATGTTAACCCAATGTAAGATGACAACAGAATTTGTGAAATTCTTTCGTATTGTTGCAAAATTAAACGTTTAATCTGAATTTATGTGAGGGACACAAAAAAATTACGGGCACTCTCCCATCTATACTGACTTATGGATAAGAATCATGATAATGATGATGTCAATGATAATTTGTGTACCTGGCATATCACCCAGACTGCTGTCAAGGAGACTGAAGGATACCAGAAGAGACCAGGTATTGTTGGCCTGCAACAAGGTGCCATCCTGTATAGCATTTTTCAAGAATCCTTAGAAGGAATCCGGTGATCCGATCCGAGGAGACTCGTTGCCACGAAACCTCAGGATGATACCTCCGCTAATCACAGTAACAAAGTAGTATGTAATAGCTTAGTAATAATAATAATAATTAATAATAATAACAATAATAATACGTTATGTTTTGAATACTCTTCTCGGACGTGTGTAAATATAGAAATATTTTACATATTCATCCATGTGTGTGTGTATGTGTGAGAATAAATATGTATGTATATATATGCATGTATGTATATACGTGTATTTAAATGTATGCTCATGTATACGTATGTGTATATGTACGTATATGTATGCATGTGTGTATATATATATATATATATATATATATATATATGTCTGCATACATGTATGCAACTGTATGTATACATATATATGTCTACTTGCAACGTCATGTACCCAGATATGTATCTATATGTCTATGTAGATGAAGGTATGTACATACATGTATATATATGCATATACTTATATATATTTATATATATATATATATATATATATATATATATATATATATATATATATATATATCACTTTTCTCGCCATTCAACATGATTATTTGTTTCCACATATCTTCTACTTTCTCTTTCCATCTCAGGAAAAAGGTTATTCGATAATTACAGAGAGCAGCAGCAGCGGCAGCAACAGCAGTAACAGCAGCAGCAGAAACTGCCATAGTTGTAAAGGGGATAATGGTGGGGGTAGTGGTGAAGATGGCAGTAAATCCTATAACTTTTTCTCTATTCGACTCACAAGTACACATACACACGCACACGTGTACGATTATAATAAGAATAAGAATAGAAATTATACCTTACTTTAAAAGGCATCGCCTTTGCTTTTTACTATTAGTATCAAGCGGCGCGGTATTGATTACCTATATGTAACTCTTAATGTCTCTATGGGGTTCTGTTGTACATTCCACAAAGCTAATAGACTTTCAACTTCCATTAGTCGGTTCTAACTGCTCTAGGAATATTAAAAAACTTAGAAACGTAAGTCGCAGCTTTCGAGCATTTCTAGCGAGGAGGTATTTTCTGAACCATTCTTCCTATTACAAGGATGTGTTAGCTAGAAGTAGGTTCGGGTTTCGTTGATGTAGGATTAGAAGTAGATGTATTACATGGTTCAACCCACTCTGCAATATAACTGTGGCAACACTCTTTGCCAGATTTTTTTTCCGCATTGTGATATATGCATTTCCACGTCACCATAGATACTGCAAATTTATATACAGAAATCCAACAAATTTTTATGTTCTGCAACGCTTGGAGTACAGCATTGATTAACATAGGTAAGACAGAAAAAAAAACAAGAGTAAAATTCAATGATCTAGTTATGATTACAGACACTTATTACAAATTCATTACTGCAAGAAATTGTCCTTCCGAAATAAGTGTTAGACCAAAAAAGAAGTAGAGCATAACAGTTCTATAAAAGTCGTAGATTCCCAAAGCGTTATGCGACTTTAGCCACCAAAATATTTAAAAGCAGGTACGACATGCATTGAAACTCTTTTCCTAATATAGCTAAATGACTTCGTTGTCGGCAAATGTTCGGTTGTTGAAGAGATTTAATGAAATGGAGTAGCATGAAATGGAGTAGTATAGGGAAAGAGAAAGTAGATACCGGGGATTTTCGATAGTGTGATAAATGCAATGAACTTTCATTTCGTTAAGGAGAAATTCACTGACATGCGTTTCAGAGAGAGCAGACATTTGTGGGTATAATGACGTAATCTATAAAAGCGTACACACGCGCGCGCATATATGCATATGAATTCTGTATCTCTCCTTCTGTGTGTGTGTGTGTGTATATATATATATATATATATATATATATATATGCACTATCCATTATATAGAATATATGATATTTACATTACATATGTAATATATATGATATTATATACATATTTCAAATATATTTACGCACACACACACACACATTCTCTTGTGAATCTCTTGAAAACATCTAACCCCACTCCATGTAAGTGTCTCAGGTTTTTGTGTAAGGTATTGAATAACTTTGGGCCTTTGAATCCCAAGTCGTTGCAGTACTTGGTCCTTCCTCTAGACGAGATGCGTTGGACCTTTGGATCAGTGCACACATACATATCCGATAGAGCTGATGTATGTATCATTATATATATATATATATACTCTTAGTTCTTCTGGTTACCAGCTGTCTTTTCTCAATGAAGTCAAATTATACCTCATGCCGCTATTGACACCAACCATCTCTCAACGGGAATGAAAAAGAAATTCAAAGGGCAACAGAAGATTGAGAGAGAAAGAGAGAGCTTGAAAGAGTATTGTCTAGTTAGCCTATTGTGTCACTGCCTACAAATATCTTTCATGTGAGATGCCGTCACTTACTCTCCCGCGTGAGATGCCGTCACTTACTCTCCCACGTAATATGATGTCGGTGTTGGGGATTTGGTCTCAGTGTTCAGAATACGGTTTTCTACAGGATAAGTCGATCTGCTGGAGATTTGCTATGCCATGCTAAATAAATAATACACAGGAATGTGAAAATCAGGATAGGCACAAATGGAACATAACTTAACATATACTGTCTGGTAATTGCAATGCGTTCTGAGAATATATATATATATATATATATATATATATATATATAACCATCAGTAAATTCAAAGTTTTTATTTTTACTCGCCGATAATATAAACATCGCTAAATATTAGCCAGTAATTTTATTCGGAGAGCAAAATAGTATTCGAATTCAAAGCCAATCAATTCTATCAATCTGAATTTTTTTTTTTCTTTTTAATCTTGAAACAAGAAAATCAAAAACTGCAAAAAAATAATGAAACAATGTATCGCCGGAGTTAAAATTTTACATCGCAGAAAAGAAAGAGGAATAGAATGGAACAAGATTTGAACGCTGTACCAATGAATAACAAACTCGCAAAAACGTGTATTGCTAAAGGCGTTTTGTCCGTAATCTGTTTCTTAGAATTATTCTTTTATATTCGAAACCGTGCCATCATTTCATCGTCATTTCATTTTGTGATTCCTCCATTTTTGAAAGTAACTCTGAATTTTTCTTTCCTATATATATATATAAAGTAAATTTGTTACTAATACTAATACGCGTTTCCTTGAATTACTCTCTCATTCTTAAAAGAATGGAACACAAGCGGTTGGATTCTGAGGCTTTCAAGAAGACGGAAAAGAAAACCTAATTACTCTGATGGAGACGTCCTTGTCGTCTGGATTACCGCTCCCAATCATGGGCGTCACAAAGCATTAAATTAACAACAGAACTCGAGGCAACCCAATGCCACTAGGCCCAGAAGATTCTCCGGTGCAACAAAAGGACTACTGGGAGAGGCTAAAAGAGTGATATATATATATATATATATATATATATATGAATGGAAGATTCTGAAAGGTCAAGCGCCTAACTTTGAGATTGAAAGCTATACTAATTGCCAGACTGGACGCCACTGCACAGTACTATAGATTTCATTCTCTCTGTCCAGAAACCTAATGTTGCAACAGTTTAGGGTTCGGAATTATTTCATTCCGCGTTATATTTCCATATAATGTCTTAATCACTGAATGTTGTCCAGAAAAAATCACTCTTTTCTGTCACTGGGACAACCGCATCGCAACCCCCTTTTCCATAACATGCTCTTCGCGCTTCTTACAACGTACGCTCACTCACATATATTATTTTCAGCAAATCAGTCACTTGCTACTCTGAGTTTCGCCCGTGAGTGCTCAAGGTCTTTTCACTTGCCCGAAGAACCTGTGCATCCACAAGCGAAACCCAGAATAGCATGACACTGACCGACTCATGATATTCAGTACTCATATCTCCGATAGCGAACACACATACACACACACACACACTTTGAATTACAAGTAAAATTTTGAAATATACAGCGATTTAAATTTTGATTCAATGTTACCCATACACAACGGTTATTAACCAATATATTTTATTATATATTGTGTTAAATGATCGCTGACTTAAAATAAAAAAATAAAACTTCTTTTCAGTGATGTTATTTTATCTGAAATAAACGTTATTGAAAGGCTCAGAAAATACTGTAAGAGGCATACTTGCAGTATATTTTCCGGGCCATTGCAGTACCTGAACTTCCACTTGCCAGCAAGAATTTATGCTACAGGCTGGAATTCTGGGACGTAGTTTGAAAGAAAATGCACGCGCCTTGTATCCCGTTAGATAAGTGTGTATGTGTGCGTGTGTTATATGTTGTATGTGTGTGTGTTATATATGTATGTGTGTATATATGTGTATATGTTATATGTTAAAGTACATGATATTAGATTTTTTTAGGTCTGCAGTGCTAATGCGTATAAATTATGAATGATAGAGGTTATGGCAATAAAACTATTCTAGTTTCTATCATTTTTAACATTAAGCACAACAACACATGTTTTTCCCAGTGGAATAATAATGTCAGCGATCAAGTGGTCCAGTGACATAAATAACAAGCAACGTTGTAAATGTGTACAGTTTGATATAGCAGAGTTGTACCCGTCCATAACTGAATAACTTCTTGTAAAAAAAAAATGTAGAATTCAGTAGTTTTATTCTCAATATTAGGAAATATTTCCAAGTTTATCATAAGTATTTTAAAATTAAACGTAATGACCAGGGATTTTTTGAGGTTGGCATGGCATTAGTCGATGGGTCTGAGATTTCTGTATTGATAAGGTTGCACATCTTACACTTCGAAAGCTTTACAGTGTCCGGCTTCTACCGTGATGATGCGCTATTCATTTTCCGAAGTATTAATGACGCAATGGATATTTTTTGGAAAGATTTTGATCAATATATTCAAAGAGATGAGCTTAGAGACCGCAGCTGATACCAATCTAAATCGAGCTAAATATAGTTTATAATTGAGATATAATTATAATGTAGATATTACAAAAAAATTACTGTTATTGTACGCCTAACAAGAAATTGCTTTATATCAATATAAATTCCAATCCTCTGCCTATAAACTTTTGAAACTTAAGTCTAATGTCTGAAATATATATATATATATATATATATATATATATATATATATATATACATATATTTGTGTAAGAACTATTCTTTTATGCGTTTCAACACAAAGGCTGTGGCTATGCTGGAGCTTATGACTGTCTTTAGGAAAATTCAGCACCATGTTAATCTCCACAATCACTACTACCATTGCCACCAAAACCACTGTCATCATCACCACTACAACGATTACACATCAAAGTTACAGGATCATGTTTTCTATTGGCTTGACACAAGCCCATGGTATCATGTGATTCGAGTCAGTGTATTACCGGAATATATATATATATATATATATATATATATATATATATATATATATATATATATATATATATATATATATATATGGATAGATAGATAGATATATAGCTATCAAGGATATTTTTCTTTAAAAAAACATAACAAACGAAAAATTTGACAAAAACAAAACACGGAAAATTTGCAGCTAATTCCTCCTCAGTAAGCGTCCAAGATATCTTAGTAGTTTCACGCCGTTATCGTTGAGGCTACTCCTTCATATACACGCACAAGTGGGGTTTAAACTTCACAACAGCTGTTTCGGCAGCATTTTATTGATACACTCATCGATTACACCATGGCAAAAGTCTGCCATCATGGTGATATACCTAGATTCTAGCGTAGCGAATCCTGAAACTGAATATATATATATATATATATATATATATATATATATATATATATGTGTGTGTTTTATCAAGTGAAGGCAGAAGTGGCAAAAGATTATTTTCTTATGAGATACTTTCATTTGTGTGTGTATGTGTGTGATGGGGACGATGAGGTAGAAAGGTTCTTTATTGTCTCATTATTTATTGCTTTTAAGGGACAGAATAATATTTAAAGGGGACAAATAAGGTATATAATACATCCATTCTTGTGTGTGTATTTCATTATTTCAATAGACACTCTAACACAGTGCTACTCAAAGTGGTGGTCCACGGACCGGTGCCGGTCCGCGAGCCATCAGCTGCTGGTACGCAGCGAGTTTCCAGAAAAGAAAGAGACATTTATAAAATGCTTGTGTAATATTATATTATTTGTTTACGAAATGAATATAAGATGAAAACAATTGTCAGTTTTCATTATATTCATTATATATATTGTTTCCGGTATGAATTAATATTACTAAGAAATACTGCCGGTCCCTGGCACACTGGAAAAAAAAAACTGCCGGTATGTCACATTAGATAGCTTGAGAAGCACTGCTCTAACAGAGTGTGCGCATGTGTGTGTATGTATGTGCATGTGTTTAGGGAATAGGTACATATATATTAGACAAAGAAGATATGTCTGAAATTGAAGCAATACACACACATATTGTAGATATAAATATGAACACTACCATGCTTTCAGTTGCACACGTATATATATATATATATATACATGTATAATTGTATACGTATATATAGAATTATATACATATAATATAGACGCACACACACGCATATGTATGCATATTTGCACACATAGATACTAGACAGATTTATGAGCATATATATGCATACTTATCGATGTGCTTGTAATATTCAGATATACTGATGTGACACGCGTCTCCGTATTTATACACCAGTCTCAAACCGTAGGTTTCGTATAGTAACTATATGATGTAGGAAAATAGATACAACTAAGATGAAATGATAGCAGACTGTCACGTTGTGTGTGTGATGGGTAGTTGATTATATTGCCTCTCTAAAATACGATTTCTTTCCATTTGTAACCGCAATGTCCAGGGAGTATAGGTTCAGAGAGGCTGAGAGTAATTACATATATATACTATGTGCGTGTGCGTGTGTGTGTTCTATGAAAGGGGTGTTGTAACAACATTTATATCATCCTCATGTATCGTTAACACTGTCGTTGCTCTCACTACCACCACGGTAGTTTTCACCAGCGTATTGACAGTTATTATAGCTTTAACGGAACGTTAGGCTACGAGTTCGAACGTCACCAAGGTCAGCTTTGCCCTCCTTTCATCGTCTACAGTGATAAAATACTAACGTATCAGTCAAGTAATGGAGTAGATTTAATTGCTTGATCTCTTTTCCTAGCTTTATACCTTGTTTCTTATATTTAGAATTAACTATTCATAGAACCAGCACGTACGAGCGCACGTATATATATATATATATATATATATATATATATATATATATATATATATATATATATATATGTAATTATTATAAGATCTGGTAATTAGTCGTATATATATATATATATATATATATATATATATAATTATTATAAGATCTGGTAATTAGTCGTATATTAATATATTAATTAATATCGATTAATTATCAGGGGGCCAGCACATTTAAAGAATCAAAGAGATTCAGAAATATTATCTGCAATCTCAGGGGATTAAGGTACATTTTAAAAATAACGTCGACCACTAACGTGGGCAATTACATATCAGGCTGATGAGGAATAGACAAACGGTAAGAATTTGTTAAATCCGAAACCTGGTTCCTGTTTAATAATGATTTTTTTTAGGTGATTTTAAATGTCTTGCCCGCTCACGTTTTTGGTATGCTGCTATATTTCATGTTGAGAACTTTTTAGGTCTTAATAGACACAAAATGTGATCTATTTCTAGCGCATTAATTGTCCACGTTAGTGGTCGACGTTATTTTTAAAATATATATATATATATATATATATATATATATATATATATAAGCCATAAAAGAGTCTAGAGGTATCACAAGTGAATATATTTATTCAACCACTTGTTATTCTTAGGATTACGGCCGTTTCACATCCTTCATCATGTTCTAATAATTTCAGTGTATTACGAAACGGCTGTGATCCCAAGGGTAACAAAGTGGTTGGTTAAATGTATTTATCTCTCATACTTGCTGAGTTTTTAAGGTTTATATATTCTTGGTGAAAGATTCCCATCGATCGGATCTCCTGATTTCCAGCTGCACAGAACTGTGCATTATACTCCATCATATTGGATTACTGCATGGTATGATAGCCGGGTCTACCAGAGGAGCTTTCTGGTTTCCACAATATTCTATTGAATCCCATATTTTGCACAACAAATTTATATATGCGTGTTTGTGTGTGTGTGTAATATATATATATATATATATATATATATATATATATATATTGTGGTTGCATAACTAGATACGGTCTCCCTACCAGCAATTAATATGTACCAGTTGCTAGGACTGTGTATAAGATATAAATTGGTCTATCCGATAATGTTATACCGCTAAACTTAGTGGCTATTTAAGCAATGTGTCCGTGGATACTTAAGTAGCTGGATGTGACGCTGAAGAAGGAGCAATAACTCCCGAAATATGCATATACACCAATTAGCTATTTCTCTGTCTTCGATCGCTTAGTTTACATGGCTCTAAATTCTATAGAATAACTGTAAAGATAACTTAAAAGTAATTATATATGGTTGACTGACTTACTTCGTAATATTCTTTTCTACTCTAGACACAAGGACCGAAATTTTGGGGGATGGGGACCAGTCGATTTCGATCGACTCCAGTACACTACTGGTACTTAATTTATCAAGGATGAAAGGCAAAGTTGACTTCGGCGGAATTTGAACTCAGAACGTAAAGACAGACGAAATACCGCTAAGCATTTCGCCCGGTGTACTAACATCTCTGCCAGTTCACCGCCTTACTTCGTAACATTAAAATTCAAATTGTGCT
>NC_142940.1:7113318-7123318 GCF_046866305.1 Octopus bimaculoides | reverse complement strand
CAGGGTAGGTCTCACGCCCATTCGTTGTGACATCTGTATGCTTTGTTGTTGTTGCTGCTGTTGTTGTTGCTGCTGCTGCTGTTGCTGTTGTTGTTGGACCTGCAGCAGCTGTGAATTCTGGTGTAACATTGCCGCCTGCCCGGGCAAACCATCCAGTTGTGATTGGTGCATGTGCGACACATGCTGTCCAGGCGGCATGCCACCAGGATTTGTGTAACCACCATACTGCTGCATCATACCAGGGCCTGCTGTTGCTAGGTGCATGCGTGACATTGCAATGGAACTGTTGTTTGCACCAGCCATCCGTGCACCAGGCTGACCTTGCATCATTGGCCGAGGCCAGTCTCCGGAACTTCGTGGGCGCGATATGTTCAGCCCGTCAGGTCCGACGTTCACGTTAGGCGGTCGCTGGTTCCGCATGATCGAGCTTTTGTACGTGGGCGTCAACGGTCGTTGCGATCGACTGGTGACAGAACCACCCACTGGAGTCTGTGTAGGGGCTTGTGTTGTGTACGGTGAGTGTCTGGTCAATGAGGGGCTAGGGTAGTTAGATACAGGGGCTTGGGAGGTGTTAGCCGATGGCATAACAGAGGTGGTCATCTGCTGTACAGCGGTAACTTGTGCTGAATGTAAGAGGCCAGCTTGGCTAGAATTAGCTTCCGTCTTACCCGGCACACTATACCCAGGCTGTATCGTGCTGCTGGTTTGGTTAATCATGTTTTGCATTGTCTGTAAAGGGTTTGCGCCGTTTGTACCAAACGACGTGGTGCCATTGGTGCTAGTCTGTTGCAGCTTGTAGTCAGGGGGTGGCGGTCGACTCATGTACTGTTGCATTTGGGTAGGGCAGGGTGGACCACCGGCGTTCTGCTGCTGTTGCTGTTGCTGCTGCTGCTGCTGTTGCTGCTCTAGCATAGATTCGCGAGATTTCGTTTGGCACACGTGTTCAGCATGCACTTTGTCGTGCATGATGCTCATTTGGTCAGTCATGTACTGGCTTTGGGCCATCGCACCTGGGTTGAGGGACAGCGACTGCTGCTGACTCATTGATATCTGTTGAGGGGCCTGTTGCATCTGCAGCTGTTGGGTCTGTGACATTTGCATCCGGTGTGCACCATGCGATACTTGCATCTGTTGTGTTTGTGTGATTTGCATGGGCTGTGGACCTTGATTCTGGTTAAAGTGCGCTCGCACTTGATCCTGCAACTGTTGCAGGGACGATGGCGAAGGGCCACCCTGAGCCGAAGTTACCTGCACCCCCATTGGATCGGGATAGTGAGACAACGGTTTGGTAGCCCCAAAAGGTAACGACATATCAGTCTTGCCTGGCATCGGCTGTGGATAGCCCGGAGGTACTGGCTGACCTCGCAGCTGGTTTAAATGAGGAGGCGGCTGTTGACCGTAAGCATAGGAGTTTTGGCCTGGCATGCCCGGCGGTGCCTGACCGAAACCCGCATATCCGTTGCCTCGGCCAAACTGGTCTATGTCGGAACCTGGGTCACCAAACGGCCCGAGGGATGGGGACTTCATCGCGTACGTCTGGTTCTGGTGCTGAGCAGCCATCTGCTTCAGAGTCTCGGCAGCGGGACCGGTGTCCGAGAGGACGTGGGGTTGGTGGGATCCACGAAACGTTTGGATCGGTGTCGGAGTACGTACACCACCCATGTTCTGGTTGGTGTCGTACAGAGAATTGAGAGGGTTGCTACCAGGTGGCGGAGTATCTACAAATGGTGGACCTTTCGGCGGAAGACTAGGAGAACTTGTAGTTAAAGGACCAAACATATTTAGTGTATCATCTCGGTTCTCCTTGTCAAGATAGACTTCTTCAAAATCGTCCAATCCTTTCAAATCTTCCTTGTCAAGGTTCTCCAAAATGCTTTGCAAAAGCTCAGGATCTAGGTTCAAATTGCCGATGATGTTGTCGGACAAACTGTTATTGTTGTTGTTGTGATTGTTATTATTGTTGATGGTATTGTTGTTGTTGTGATTGTTATGATTGTTGTTGTTGTTATTGTTGTTGTTGTGACCGGTATTCTGTTGTTGCTGTGCTCCTAGACATTGGCTCTCGTCGCAAGGTTCCTGCTTGCATTCGACGCTCGTCTGGATGCTGCTTGACTGCGGGGAGCCGTCGTTTGTGGACCCATATTGGGTTTTCACACTGGTCACTGTAACGTTGGTGTGGATGGTCTGAGGGTGTTCAGTGGGGTTGTTGATCTGCTGGACAATCTTCACCGACAAGCTTGACAAAGGATTGTTATCGACGCTGGTCGCAGAGCTGTTGCTGTTTTGCTGCTGCTGCTGCTGCTGTTGTTGTTGTTGTTGTTGTTGCGACTGTGGCGTCGTTTGAGGTGGAGGTGCTTGCGGCTGCTGTTGCTGCTGAGGTTGCTGTTGCTGCTGGTGGTGGTGGTGATGGTGATGCTGAGCGTGTTGGTGCTGCTGATGGTGATGCTGTTGTTGCTGCTGCTGTTGGTTGTGTTGAAGGTTTGGATGATGGGAAGAAGCGGAAGAGGAGGAAGATGATACCGCAACTGCTGCAGCTGCTGCTGCTGCAGCTGCCGCGGCCGCTGCTGCTGCTGACGGGTCGTCGTAGGTATAACCACTTGCTGCCGCTGCACTTGTGCTGCTCACATCACCTGCGTTAGGTAGGGAAGAGGCTGCCTCGCTAACTGCTCGATTCTCCTTTTTCGATTTTAGTTTTGACTGAAAAATATATAAAGTAAAAATACAAAATTAGAGATGCCATACAATCAGATATCACAAATATAACAACAATGATAATAATAATAATAATAATGCAGTTCTATATTTGAGAGATATTTGTCCTCATCTTGTTTTTTGTTAGCACAACGTTTCGGCTGATATATCCTCCAGCCTTCATCAGGTGTCTTGTAGAAATTTCGAACTTGGGTTCAAATTCCTGAGGTATTTTTCGATATTATTATTATTCAGGTCACAGCCTGGAATCGAACTCGGAATCTTGGGGTTAGTAGCCCGTGCTCTTAACCACTACACCATATACCCATGGGCATATAATAATAATAATAATAATAATAATAATAAGAGCACTCAGAGAGCGCAAACCTCTGCCAAGACAACACCAACGTCCTCTCAACAATTAGTCAGATATGATTTTTAAAATGAGAATATCTGAAATAAACTTGACTGCTCTCACAAACGAGAATACTAAACATGAACCCAACCCCTCTCAGAAATTAAGTAAAAAAAAACAAGAAAAATAATCCAGAATCCTTGTCCGGTTCTGGATCAATCCCAAAATCTAATCAGCTCGTAGCAGTCAAGAGGCCAAAATCCATCGAGAGGTTCTGGAGATGTCTTGTCCACGGACAAACAAACAAACACAACTGAAAACAATACCTCTGCTTTAGCTAAGGTGGAGGTAATAATCCCGCTCAAAAGGTTCTTGAATAGACGTTGAACAAAACACATTTGTTTCCAAAGGTGAATTATCGAAACCCTACAGAATTCCGCTCAACACATGGCTATGATGCTCCCCCACTGCTTCTGATCAGAGATGCACATATCGTCAGCCACCAAGGGACATGCTCAACTGGTTACGGTCAAACAACTGACAAGTAAATCTGTGGTATTGAGCAGAATATTTGCTGTAGCCCATCTTTTATGCTAAGACAAAGCAACGTACATGATAACACTTCCAATCAATTAAGATCAGAATCCAAGAGAGCCACTGCCTATTATTATTATTTGCATTAGCAAAAAAAGAGGGCTAACTTGACTGACGGCAATTCTTCAAGATGGTGCTCCAGCATGACCGCAGTCTAATAACTAACACTTGGGAAACAATAAAAGATCTTCATAAAGTCACTCACAGGCACACTCCAGTTTGTAACCCACAGGAACTCTGTCGCCTACCACCACCACCACCACTCGGGCATCTCTCTTCCTCCCCCCCCCATCACCCCCTGGACCCATGTGAGCATCGCTGTCATCCAAGTTGTGCGATTTGTTTTCAATCTTCCAGGTTCGTTCGTGAGACATGACAGCAAAGAAGAGCACATTCATTCGCTGCGTGAAATTAGACTCGGAAAGTTTGCGAGGAACCCACTGACCCAATTTGCTGACTTTTCCAATGGCACGCAGGTGTCGATGAATGGTTGAATGACCAAATCCAAGCTTCTCTGTGAGTTCTTCAACAGTTACAATGGAATTTTGTTCCACCAGGGTTTGCAGGACGTCTTCGTTGAGTTCTACAGATCTTCCAGGACAAGACTCGTCTTCTAGGCTGTAGTTTCTGGCTCGGAATTTCTGGAATCACCGTTGCCACTGGTTTACATTTATTGTCCGATCCCCATATACTGCATTAATATTCCTCGCATTTTCCATTGCGTGGTTACCTTTATTGATCACATAAAGCAAAATATGCCAAATATACTCCTTGGTCCCTTCCATTATAGCTTAAAAAAAAATAACTGTTAAAATCGAACTGCAGTCTTCAAAACTTGCACTAAGAATAAGGATAAAAAATCACTACCTGAAATGTTTTTTATAAAAGTATTTTAGCATTTTCTACCTTGACTTTTTTTCCATATATATATCTACTCACGTGTTCCTCTTCAATCTTTTGCATATATATATATATATATATATATATATATATATATATAAAATGTATATACGAGAGGCTTCTGTCAGTATCTGCCTACCAAATCCACTCAAAAGGCATTGATCAGCCTGTGGATATAGTAGAAGACACTTGCCCAAGGTGCCATACAGTGGGACTGAACCCAGAATCATGTGGTTGGGAAGCAAACATCTTACCACACAGCCACGTCTGCACCTCTCTCTCTCTCTCTCTCTCTATATATATATATATATATATACTCACACACACACACACACACACACACTTTTATTTATGCTGATAAACAACAGTATGTGTGTGTGTGTGTGTGTGTGTGTGTAAATGTCATTATGCTAATCCTTATTTTCACATGTGTTAGGAATTTGGTTGCAAGAATTTTCTTAAGATACAAACAAATAGGAATGAAGAATGTCACACATTGGGTTTTTAAGATTTTGAAGTTACAAAATGTCTGTGTGTGTGTGTGTGTGCGTGTGTGTATTTCTTTCACTATTTGATAACCTGTGCTGGTTTATTTACTTCCCCATAATTTAGCAGTTCAGCAGAAAAAAAAAAACAAGTACCGAGGTCGGTTTGTTTGACTAAACCTTCTCAAGCAGTGCAGCATGGCCACACTCTAATGACTAAACCAAGTAAATAAATTAAAAAGAAAAAAAAAGAAGACGAGACGGTATGTTTGAGGTTACTATGAGGTGGTGGTGGTGGTGGTGGGGTTAATGCTTTGGTGGGGGTAGTAAGAATAGCTGCAAATCTTTTCACCAGCTGACTGAGAGAATATTATTGTGTGATGTCGTTAAACTGGAGTTTAACTGGTGTTATGTCACACACACACACACAGATACATACACCCACGCATGCATAGATCTATGTGTGTGTTGTAAGATTTGTTGAAGTGCTGCATCATCTATCTCCTACTACAGCTTGAAAGACTGGTACAGTGTTCTATTTTTCCAACACTGACCGATTAGCTGACCAAGAGAGAGAGAGATGGAATTATATAATATACATAACTCTCTCTCTCTCTCTCTCTCTCTCTCTCCGTCTGTCTCTCTCTAAACACACACACACACATATAAAGGGAGATACTACATAGCAGAAAGCGAAGGAGGTAAATGTGGTGTTAATTAAGTAGATAAACAAGTAGGGACATAGAAGAATATATATGCAGATAGATGAACAAACAATAAGATAGATAGACAGACAGATATAAATATATAGATATAGATAGGTAGATAGATAGATAGATGGGTAAATGGTTGGATATATAGATAGGCAGGTAGACAGACAGATAGATATAGATATAAATATATATATAGATAGATAGATGGGTGAATGGTTGGATAAATAGATATATAGATAGAAAGACAGACAGTTAGGTAGATAGATAGGTATAAATAGATGGGTGGATGGATGGATAAATAGATATATAGGTAAAACTGTTAAACAGATCGATAGATGGACAGATCAATATCAGGGTGATGGATAGGTAGATAACCATATATATATATATATATATACATAACCATACATATATATATATATATATGTATATACTGAGATAAATACATAGATATACAGACAGCTAGGCAAATTATATCGGTAAACAAAAGCAGGTACATGAATCTATAGAAAGCTAAATGGAGAGTTACTGATTCCAAGAATGAGTTACGAAAACACCAAATCAAAAACAGATTTGAAAAAAAAAATTCATGAACGAATTAATCCAATGAAATTATGTATGCTGTTACTGTTGTTGTATCCAACATGCAGATTATCAAACGAATAACCATTTGTCATATATTCCAACAAAAGAAGGAGATTAGACTGCTTCTGATAATTTCCTGATACAGGTAGATTGGGGTTTCTGGAATCTTTAGTGCCAAAGTATTCCTGGGTTACCGATTTTTCTGAACCAGGGTGATCCCCTTGGTCAATAGACTTTAACCCTTTAGCACCAAGATTATTGTCAAATGTAATGCTTATTTATTCACATTGTTTTGGATTAATTAGGCAATGCTGTGATTTTTTTTTTATTTATGAAATGACATTGTAGGGTAGGTGTGAGAGCTGCTTCAGACGCTAAGATATAAAAAGATTGTCAAAGTGTAGTACAAAGGTTTTTCTATGGAATGGTGAAACTATTTTTACGTTTTCTGAAAAAGCAACGTTTTGGACTTACAACACTTTTGCATAATAGCAACAATATATATATATATGTATAATTTTCAAGAGCCAAAAGAATCAGGTACTTAAATAGCAAACCTCAAAGGCCAGCTCAGTAATGGCATTATCATGTACAAACAATATTTAAGGACAAATACGTACATACGACATATGTACATATGTACATATGACAAATACGTACATAATAAAGTACATACTAAAGTGAACACAGATTTGTACTCTGGTTATGCATACATTCGCAAATGGCTGACTGAATACACAATGAGTCATCGAGGTCATACATGGATACACTCACTGCATCTATTGCCCCACCCCTGCCATTCATTTGGATTTAGAGTGTGTGTGTATATATATATATATATATATATATATATATATAGTCACCATGATTGATCGCTAGCCACTAAACCATTTTTATTATAAAACCTCTCTGCTTCTTTCTGTGTTCCTTTCTGTCAAAGAGCGTAGGCTCGAAACGTGTGCAAGGGCGAAAGTTTATTAATACTGTACCGTGCAAGATACCAGTTAACTAATCTGGTGGCAGCTGGAATTTGAAATTCTTGCTCAAGAATTAGTACAGATTATAAGAGGTTCCGGACTGTTAGTGTCTGGAAAGTTGGTGTTGTTGCCATATACTTAATCAGATCAGACAGGATGAAGTATGTTGATGGAATTCACTCCGGTATACATTTTTTTGGTACCTGGAGGATTTGAACTCAGAACGTGTAAGGATATAACTAAATATCACAAAGAATTGCCTGACTAATAGAGTATCAGTTAATCTAAGTTCTAATTTATTCTGTTTCTATAATTGATCATTATGGATTCAAGATTACACTATGGCAGATTTAGAATATATGTATCAACAAATATTGAAAAAATGTGTGGACATATACATTTAATATAATACACACATGATGCATATATAGCTATAATTACAAATATGTAAACACACACACGCTTACATATATACGTTACATACACACACACACACACACACACATATATAAGACTTGCTGCCATACATACAGATTAAAATGAGAGACGGGGAAGAGGCGTAAACAAGAAAAAAAAAAAGACTTCGGACGATGACATTGACGGCAGAAGATAATGACGTCGACAACAAAAGACAATGACGTCGACAGCAGATGACGATGACGACAACGGCAAAAGACGATGACGACATCGGCAGCAGACGATGCCAAACTTGGAAACGACGACAATGGATGACGAACTAAGCGAACTAAAAACAAGATGACGACCGATGACAGCAGACGATAACGACAACGGATGATAGATATTTATAAATGGAAATTATTTATATGGAAGGTGAGAGCTGACAAATGAAGACTATAAACAAAACGACAACCACGGATAATGACGGACGGTGACGACGACATCGCAGACAACAGATAAACAGGCAGGCAGGTTTTAGGTAAAATGGGTTTGATAAAAATAATAAATAAGTAGCATTTTTTTTCAAAAAAAAAAAAAAAATAATAATAATAATAATAATAAATAAAGGTAAGGTAAGGCTGACAAGGCAGGCAGCAATGGCGGCCTAATTCATTCATAGAAACAGTGGAGTCTTGACATATTTACCTTAGAGTAAAGAAATAGCCGTTATCATTTTAGACAAGGCTAAGAAGAAAGAAGAAGTCGATGGACCAAGCTGGGATTGGGGGACGGTCGGGTAACGGAAACCATGTCCTAAAAAATAGAGAAATCCCAATCAACCTTGAGGGAAAAACGTTATAAATTAGGAGAAACGGGCGATGGTGGTGTGGGAGACGGTCGTGAGGGGGTCAATTGTGGTGGTGGTGGTGGTGGGGGATTTCGGAATGGATGGTACTAGAGAGTAATCGGGGAAATATGAGGGAAAAACTAAACATGGGACGGAAAGAGAAAGAAAAAAAAAACGAACGATAAGGAAATAGAAAGAGAGGGGGTGGTTAAGAAAGAGTGAGAGGAGCAGTAAGAATTATTAAGAGAAAGAGAGAGGCGGGGGTTGAATGAAGAGGGGGGGGCGTGGAAAGAAAGACGAGAAGGCTTTATCTGACTCTAGATAAGTTATACAAAGTTGTATATGGAATTTTGAAATTGAATGCACACATAAACACGTACACACACACACACATATATATATATATATATATATATATATATATATATATATATATATGCGGAACTTTCTGAATATATATATATACACCCACACACTCACACATGTATACATAAGTATTGTATGCAAATATGTGTGTACGAATAAATATATATATATATATATATATATATACACACACACACGAATGGATTATAAATATAGATATTTGTATATACATATATAATTATGTTTATGTCCGTGAGTATGTCTGGATATATGCGCTTGTGTATGATGTAACTACCTTAAATGACTAAGACCATTTATACACAAGGAATAAGCTCAATACATCTGGCTGGAAAGCAAAACTTTTTAAATACAGACCAACTGACGATGCCACACACGTTTTGAAACTTGCTGGTCGAAGTTTATTTTTCATAAGAAATCGGCAAGTTTGGCCCCACAGATTGCACGTAGACATGGAAAAATTTACACAAGAATATCAAGGAGGTTCTAGAGCAAATTCAATCGATTGGTCACTTCTTACCAAAATCTATGACGTCTCGGTCTGTATTTATTTCAATATAATGAAGATGTGTTTATGAACGAAAGAAGTGCCGAATCATATATGATACTGGATGAAGCTGATAACAGGCTATGATGAAGATTGAGAACTTTATATGAGAAGAAAGCAAGAAGCAAACAATATCATTGATATTTTAAAACTTCTACAGCTGTTCCAACAACAACCATGAATATATATGCAACTGTATAATTAATAAGAGTAATAATATCAATAATTATCGATAATAGTTATTATAAAACAATTAAGAATCGTTAGTGTATAATTACTAATAACTAACAATCGTTATAATAAAAATAATTTTGGCACAAGGCCAGCAATTACGAGGGAGAGGATAAGTCGATTACATCGACCCCAGAACTCAACTGGTACTTATACACATACACACATATACGAAATGCCGCTGGGCGAAATGCTCAGCGGTATTTCGTCTGCCCGCTACGTTCTGAGTTCAAATTCCGCCGAGGTCGACTTTGTCTTTCATCCTTTCGGGGTCGATTAAATAAGTACCAGT
>NC_142940.1:7098318-7108318 GCF_046866305.1 Octopus bimaculoides | reverse complement strand
GCAATGTGTGTGTCCTTGTCTGGATATCGCGTGATAGTTGTAAATGAGTGTCACCATCATACAAGCAGTGTAATTTGTTTCCAATTTTGTACAAAAACCTGTCGGGCCACCGGCGAAATAACACATAGCTTGGAAACACATAGCGGTTGGCAACATGTGGGGCACCCATCTGTATAAAATCTGCATCATAAACTCATCCGACCCAAGCAAACATAGAAAAGAGGACGTTGAAATAGCTATACCATTTGCCAAAACTATCTAACTGTCAGGAACCCCAATGACCTCAGTCATACCGTCTAGCTTACCCATAATACTTAATGCATCGACTGAAACTTCATCGCAATGCATGGCGGTTAATTCATCGACAGTTTCTATCTGCCAAGTAAATACATCGTTGTACATTAAAGCTTTTCTCAATTGACTAAATGCATTAAATATTGTTTATACTTTTTTATACTTTACAGAGTAAATATCTTGTGTTTAAAGTTATTATTTGCATAGTAACTCTGTGATTAAGCATTATTTACAATGAAAAAAATGGGGGAAAAGATATCCGAAGAGAAAAGGAAACGTAAAATAAAGAAACCTCCATCCAATGATCTAGAAATTGGTAGAACTCTTGAAAAGAGCAGAAACGAGGTAACAATCATAGAACATGTTACCGGTGCCTGTCCAAGAATTCCATATTACAAGCGAAAATATAAAGAAGGTACAGTATGGATTCAATTTATCGACAATACTTATGTCCTTCCATCTTCTTCCCGGTTCAATTCTTGGGAGAGTCATGGGGGGCAGAGTCGTGAGGCACCCCCAACAATAAGAAGGTCAATCATTACAATATCCGGTTGAATCCTCAAGTGTGACCTAATTGCGACTATGGATGTCATCCAACCATCTCGTTCTTGGTTTACTTCTGGATTTCCTGCCGGGCGATTCGGCTTGAATCACCGATGAATAAAACCACAAAATAGTATGGATAAATACTTCTTTAAAAAATGCACTATTATCTGTGTATGAATTCATTTTAAAAGGTAATTTTCATCTGATTTGATTTACAGGCGTGGCTGTGCGGCAAGAAGTTTGCTTCCCAATCACTTGGTTCCGATGTCGGTTCTACGGCAAGGCACCTTGGGCAAGTGCCTTCTTCGGTAGCTTCGGGGCAACCAAAGAAGCCCATCGTATCTCTCTCTCTCTCTCTCTCTCTCTCTCTCTCATATATATATATATATACAGATGTGTGTGTGTGTCCATGATCACCGCTGGCCAACTTGTGGTGGCTTGTTTACGTCCTTGTAACTTAATGGTTCGACAAAAGGCGCCCGACAAAATAAGTACCAAGCTTTAAAATAACAAGCAAATACTAGGGTCGAATCATTCGACTAAAGATTCTTGAAGGCGGTGCTCCAGCATGGCCGTAGTCTAATGACTGAAATACATTAAAGAATAATAGATAAAAGTTGATTATTTTAAATTTTTAATTTCTGTTTTGTTATTAATGAAATGAGATGAATTCATCCTTCAACATTTTTTTTATCTATTTCATAAACATAAAAAAAAACCTCGTGAAGAATTTACTGATTTATCAACGGAATACCATTAACTGCAGCTATGCTATCCAAGCTATTTAGCTCCACAACTCTAGGTAACTACAGCATACCAGTTAATTATCCATACATTGCCGGCATTAATTGAAAAATTAACTAAAAGTAATTACGCGGCGAGAGAAAGAAAACAAAAAAATTAGTCATTTGTATTGAAACTTCTATTTTTATACGTCTAACCATCGATTTAACAGCATTAAATATTAAACATTAACAGTGTGGTTCCTCAAATACTTTCCTGACGAGGACATAATAAAGCCGAAACATGTCAGAAGTATGTGGCCGTTTGAACGTTTAGAAATGAGAGCTAAATCTCCATCAAAATCTGCTTTCCCAAAAAGGAAGGAGACCATGGATACGAATCTAGTTTCCTAAATACAACTATTTGATTAAAAAAATATGGGCTGGTCATAACTGGAATAACTAATAAGTCTACGCAATCAAGACTCATAAGCAGCAAAGTACAAGGGGGTAATGAATAGCTCGCGGCTTTAAGGGCGTTGTGAAAGACCTGGTTGCAGGCCCAATCTCCCGAGTTCTATAACAGGGCTTAGAAAAACTGAAGGACCTTGCAATAAGTGTGTGAATCTGAGAGGGGAATATGTTGAATCAAACTATAATTAACTGATCTTCTGTATTTTCGTTTACTCAAAGCCAAGAACTTTTCAGCACCCCTCGTATATGCACACATCTGTCTCCATTGTTTTTCTCTTTTCTATGTATATTCTGACAAAGGACAACTTATCCGAAACGTTGATATTTTTCTTCATTTTCTTTACATAGTATTTATTTAATTGCATTCGATTTTGTTATTTGCGTTTCATGAGATTACTAAACTTATAAATTTACCTTTGTTTTCGAGATACAGAGAGAAAGAGAGAGAGGCGGGGAGATGGACAGACCACCAAAAGGAAAAACCAATCACCAAAAGGAAAAACCAATCACCAAAGGGAAAAACGATCATAGCCAATCACCGAAAGGGAAAACGACCAGCCAAACAAGCAAGCAACCGAGCAACAATCAACTTTACAAACCATATAAACGGCTGTAACCAAGCAAGCAACTAATACACCAGCCAGCCAGCCAACCGACCAGCATGCAATATAACTTAACTTTTTCACGTAACTGACTTCGTGAAAAAAAAACCTTGTAGTTCTCAGTCCAAGGTCTCTTCTTTCTATGACATTAGCACCACCACCACGAACACCATCTGTCTGTCTGTCTCTCACACACACATACAAACACGCAATGACAGTTGCCACAATTATGACAAATGACACTACTACTACTACTACTGCTACTGCTGCTACTGCTGCCATATTATCATACAGAGTAAGCCATTGTTTTTACAACACTCCTTTAACAACAATATAATCTAGTCAAGGCCAAGTTTATGTACACACACAAACACACGTACACACGCACACAAACACACATACATGAATATACATAGATATGTACCTACATTCATGTATACCGACACACGCGCGCACCACACACACACACGCACGCACGCACACCTATGTCAAGTCCAGAAAATATTATTCCTGGGTCTGCTCATCTTCCAACTGTATAAGCCTCTTTACTTCTACTATCAACAATAATACTACCGCTGCAGCCACTACCACCACTACCACCACCGTCGCTGCTACTGCCAACACCAACATCATCCACAATTCCGACACGGAAGGGAGCATCAATACCGTACCAAACTGCTAGAAACTGCATCCGAAACCGAGATCACTCCTTCCCAAGTAACGTTGGTGCTAGTACCACTTCCATCCACCAACTTCAACACAAACTACAATGGTGGATGGGTGGAGAATATCTGGTGTAATGGGGCCTCTGAGTAGTAGTAGTAGTGGCGGTGGGGGTTTCAAATTTTGGCACAAGGCCAGCAATTTGGAGGGAGGGGTGGAGTAAGTTGATTACATTGACCCCCAGTGATCAACTGGTACTTATTTTATCGACCCCCTTCCGCCCCCCCCCACTCCAACCCTCACCGAAAGGATGAAAGGCAAAGTTGACGTCAGTGGAATTTGAACTCAGAATGTTAAGACGGATGAAATGTCACAAAACGATTCTGCCGTATTATCACCTTAATAATAACACCTTTAATCAAAGATTAGCTCAGTCAGACGTGCCTTGAGGCTAACCCACAACAACAACAACAGTATTAATCAATGAGGGAACCTCTACGTTGTCTTTGAAACAGCTAGAAAGAGCAGTCAAATGCCTATTACTGTCTTACATTAAAAGGGAAGATGCATAGGGTTTATTTAGTCTGAAAAAGAGAAGATGGCCATGGCTGGATTGCCTTACATTAAGTAAATGAATAATGTTAACAATTATTTATTTAAATAAGCAGAAGGAAAAGAAATTAAAGAAACATTAAAAGAAAAAAGAAAATAATTTAAATAAAATTGAAAAAATATTAAAAGAAAAAAGAAAATAATTTAAATAAAATTGAAAAAATATTAAAAGAAAAAAGAAAATAATTTAAATAAAATTGAAAAAATATTAAAAGAAAAAAGAAAATAATTTAAATAAAATTGAAAAAAATATTAAAAGAAAAAGAAAATAATTTAAATAAAATTGAAAAAATATTAAAAGAAAAAAGAAAATAATTTAAATAAAATTGAAAAAAATATCAAAAGAAAAAAGAAAATAATTCTTTTAATGCAAAAAAAATAATAAAATAAAAATAAAATAGGATATAGGCTTAGGTATGGCTGTGTGGTAAGAAGCTTGCTTCCCAACCACATGGTTCCAGGTTCAGTCCCAACGCATGACACTAACAGCAAGTGTCTTCTACTACAGCCTCGGGCTGACCAAAACCTTTTGAGTGGATCTGACAGATGGAAACTGAAAGAAGCCTTTGTGTGTGTATATGTAGGTATGTGTGTGTGTCATTATGTTCCCATCACCACATGGCAACCAGTGTTGGTTTGTGTATGTCCCCATAACTTAGTGGTTCAGCAATAGAAAGTGACAGAATAAGTACCAGCCTTAAAAAAGAAAGAAAAAATAAACAGTGTGGGGAGAGGGGGGGCGATCCATTCAGCTAAAATTCTTCAAGGCGGTGCTCCAGCATGGCCACAGCCTAAATGACTGAAGCAAGACAGAAGATGACTGAAATGAAATTATCAAAATGTATGAGGAAAATAAAATTGAGACATGTAAAATATTGCCCTCCACAATTATTTTTCCCATTAAATTCCAACGTAATCATCACCAACACCATCTGAAAGGGATCTCTAGGATCCCTTTCATCTCAAAGGGATCTGAAAGTTATGAGGAAACAAACTCGTGGTGGGGGGAAGAATGTTACATCCCTGTAGTTGTGCCCAATTGATTGTAATCATGTGACTGACCAGGCTATCAGATGTTGTCGCATATTGCTGGACACAATGCATTTTTACACATCGTTTTAGCCCTCAAATGATGCCACCCCACTGGCTAGGTGAGCAGGCCAGCCCCACCACCACCACAGATCGAACAGGGGACTGGAGGAATGTGAAATGAAGGGCTTTGTTCAAGAACACAATGCACTACCCATTCAGGGAATTGAACCCACAGTCTAGCAATCCCAGCCTAACCACTAGGCTATGTGCCTAGTACTAGGCTGCCCAATGAATATGAAAGGATATTAGGATCAACATAATTTGGTTGATGCTGGATTAAGATTATAATTTGTGGAAAGTAGCATTACAAATATTTAGACAACCTTTATAATTTCTAGAACTATAAACAAATGCTAAACTACCCCACAGTAAAGCGAAGTGTTGCAGTGATTAAGATTCATGTCCTTAAAATATTCAGTATTAAAAGAAGCAGCAAAACTGCATGTTGATAAAAATATATTAAAACAGGGATTGATAAAAATATTCCACACAGTTTAGTCATTAACAATTGCTTTCTTTTTAGTAAAAGTAACACAAGTCCATCTAAATAAGCAGTTTTTCCAATTATATATGCATAAACATGCATATGTTTCCATATATATACATAAACATGCATATATATGTAACTATGTATATATGTAAAGGTACATGTGTGTATATATATATATGTAAACTTGTGAGTATAGAAAAACAGACACACATGAGCACATGTGTGTGTGTGTATAGATAAATCTAAGTAACAAGCGATGCCTTCATTCATAACCTGATCAATTATCAATAGTCAAAAAAAGGGAGGGAAAAATAAAAGGAAAAAAAATAATTCCTATCAAATCAAACCAAACAGAGAATACCAAAAGAAAATCAAGAAGCAAGTCTGATTGAAACTTGCCAAAAATAATAAAACCAATGAAACTAATAAATAAACAAATGAATGAATATATAGATAATTAAAAAATTACATATGAGATAAATATAAAAAAATAACAAAGAAAAGCCAAACAATGATTATAATTGCCTAAAAACACATCAATTATAATTATGAACTAATTGACTTAGTGTCAAATGTTGATTTTGGACACACACACACACACACACACATATATATATATATACAAACACGCACACATACACACATTTATGAAGAAACAACAATAACAACAGGTGCTCTAATTATCTCAGGAACCTATAGAAAGTATCGTTACTTATTCAAGAATTGTGAGGTAAAAACGTACAGCAGTTTGAATGTGTTTGTATTAGATATGTATGTGTGTGTGAGTGTTTGCATGCATCTATATATATATAGACATATATATATATATATATATATATATACATACACACACACACAGTCACATATCACACATATACACACACACACATGGCAATGAATGGCAATAAAAAATCAATTATTGATAGATAAAAGATATTTTCTCATTGTTAGCAAATATAATTTTAATGATTGATATAGAATTATATTCAAATTAAATAATATGAAACTAAAAATCTAAGTGTATAGACACACATATAAATGTGTATGTATGTGTACACACATACAGACATTTACTATAATTTATCTGCTCGCTAGAAATAGCAGCCAAAACTCCTTCGAGTCACACCCTACTAACAGATTCAAACTAAGGATATACTGGACAATGATATACAATAAATAAATAAATAAAATGATTAGGTTGTATTTGAAAAGGCTTTAGTCATTAATCAGCTCATTCAAAGGTACAAGGCAGTAAACAGCACACACATACATACACACGCAAGTGCAAGTGTAGCTGTGTGGGAAGAAGTTTGGGTTCAGTTCCAATGCATGGCACCTCGGGCAAGTGTTTTCTATTATAGCCCTGGGCCAAACAGAACCTTGTGAGTGGATTTCGTAGAATAGAACTGAAGAAAGCCCATTGTACATGTGTATAAAAGGGTCAAGACCCTATCCAGTCATGAGTTATCATGGAAATGCACCTAAAAAGTTACCCCATGAGATGCTAGTCCGGGCAAGAGGATTTATGGAAGACCAGCAGTCGCCCATGCATACCAGACTCCCCCTCTCACGCCACCGATGTTATCCAAGGGAAAGGCAAAGGGGCCAATACATCTTGGCACCAGTGACGTCGCAACTCATCTCTACAGCAGAGTGAACTTGAACAACATGAAATAAAATGTCTTGCTCAAAAACACAGCACACAGCCCAGTCTGGGAATCGAACTCACTATCTCATGATTGTGAGCCTGATGCTCTAACCACTGAGCCATGCACCTTCACATATACATAAGTATATGTGTGTGTGTGTGTGTGTGTGTGTGTGTGTATAAGTGCTTGTGAACATTTGTGTGTCTTTGTCTTGACATCACATGATAGTTGTAAATGAAAGTCCCTGTCATACGAGCAGTGTCATCCCGATTCCACTCTGCTGTGGGAAAGGATGTCTGACCATGAGTAAATATCACCTTGCTTGGGAAGAAAACAGGCGAGGGTGGGGGACAGGAAGGGCATCCAGCTGTAGAGAAACATGCCGCAACAACTAGTGAGGATGATTGTGATGATGATAGTGGGGTGATGATGGTGATGGTGATGATGACGATGGCAATGACGATGATGATGATAACAATGATGATGGTGATGATGAGTGATGACGATCATGATGATAACGACGCTGATGATGATGATGATGATGATGATACATACACATATACACACACACGTTCACAAATACATGTATAACTTCATCCCCCCCCCCACACACACACACGATACAGAAGAACTATAATACAAGCTTCCAAAATACATGTCTGAAACTAATTAAACTGAAATAAATTAAATCTTCAATTATAATCTGTCTTAATTTATTTTATTTTATTTCGTATTTTTCTTTTATTCAATTTATATTTTCCCCTAAAATATAATTAACTTCTCAACATTGTGTTTTGTTACAAATGCGTGTGTGTGTGTTGCATAGATGAATATGAATGTGTTTATTTGTGTGTAGGTGTGTATTGTGTATTAAGAATGTTATTTGCTTATTACCCCAGGGTCACCCACAGCTGAATAGTCCCAAGGTCAAAGGCACTCCAGCCATGGCCACCTTATCTATTTAGGAGATATCCTGGGCTACATTGTCCCAACAGTGTAGAAAGAAAGACATTGAGAGAGACAGAGAGAGAGATTTAACTGCTATTTCTAACATCTAATGCAGCCACATACAGGCTCTTGGACTGTAAAAATGTATGTGTATAAGGAACCCCCTAATTATGGGGGCTTAAAATTTGGAAAAAGGTTTTGTAAGGGATTATAATATTATCCATGTATAAGAAACTCCCATATTTTTTAAACCTAAGTTTTGACAAAAAAGGGTTCCTTATGAGCCTGTATGTGGTAGTCGTATCTGTTAGAAATAGCAGCCAAATCTGACTCAAAACACAAGCTACTATTTCAAAGCAATAAAGGACAAATTGCATTATAATCCAATCTGGAGTACACCATACTAAGAAAAAAAAATATAAAGAAGCAATGGTCACATTTGGAATGCCTTCAATTACATGTCTGCTCCTCAAGCACTGACCTAGGGTTAAATAACAACAAACCCTTCTTCACTCAGCACAATATAAAACTTAAGACAGGGAAATTTGCATAATGCTAAGTAAGCATAATCATCGCCACAGCTGCCACCGCCACCACCATCTTCCATCATTTAACGTCCCCTTTCCCTGGGCATGGGTAGTGAGTCTGTCCTTACATTCTGAGTTCAAATTCTGCCAAGGTTGACTTTGCCTTTCATCTTTTCAGGGTCGATAGATTAAGTACCAGTTGTGTACTGGGGTCGATCTTATCGACTGGGCCCCCTCCCCCAAAATTTCAGGCCTTGTGCCTAGAGTAGAAAGGAATATCTGAGCAAGAAGACAAAAGTTTCAAGTTTCAATTCCATGTATAATGCAGCAGGGTTTGGAACGATAGTGATGATGTTTACATGTTTACACTACATGTTTATTTGTATATCAGAAAATGGGGTAAACCATTTGCATATCAGAATGTGTGCTATGGCCCTACATGGGAACAAACGACGTGGGGATTGAACCCTCGCTGTTTGGCTCACTATTTACTTATAATAGTCTATTATAATAGTCTTTGGTTAGTCACAGAACACATACACTTATAGAATCATACAATATTTAACCTTTTTGTTACCATATTCCTATTGAAATACAGGCTTTGTTTCAATATATTTTGAAGACAATGAAGAATTTAAGTAAAATAACTTTGCCATTATTCAAATGGTGTTTAGATAATTTTAAAACAGGAATCGGGTTTAGTCTCAAACAGGTTGGCAACAAAAGGATTTAAACTGTAGTGGGTTCTCAATACCTGGGAGAGAGATAGGAGCGCCGTTATTGATGCAACACGTTTTAGGTATTACCATAAATAGAGCCATCGCTCTCTTCAGGTCTAGATACAGAGAGAGAAAGAGAGGGGAGAGAGAGAGAAAGAGATAGATAGACAAACAGAGAAGAGAGGAAAGAATTGATTTTATTTAGTATGTGAGTGATCTTAGTTTATCCTTTGTTTCAACAACGACCAAGGACATCACATGGGAGAAGAAGAAGAAGATGGGGGCATGGGATGTCAGGGTGTGAGCGATCAGTTCGATGCATGCTCGGAATGCTTTGCTGCAAGGTGTGCCCTGGTGGTCTGCTGGGACTCAAGGAAAGGGGTCGGCTCTCTGGACTTGCGCTGTCTGCATTTTATTTGTACCCCCTTAATAATTAAACAATACAAAGGTATAAAGATTGATAGACAGACAAACAGACAGATAGACAAAGATAGATAGAGAGAGAGAGAGATACAGATAAATAGATAGATAGATAGATAGATAGATAGATAGATAGATAGAGAGAGAGAGAGAGAGAGAGAGAGAGAGAGAGAGATAGATAGATAGATAGACAAGCAGACAGACAGATAGATGATTAGATAGATAGACAAACAGACAGATAG
>NC_142940.1:7090818-7093318 GCF_046866305.1 Octopus bimaculoides | reverse complement strand
GTGGCACAAAGGAAAAAGGGCCACAAGAATAAGAGAGTAAAGTGGATACCATAAGGGTGACAAGAAGGGAATATGAGGGACACACAGAGAAGGGTAAGGTAATGGTCAAACATCATATATCAGAGAAAGGTGGGGAGAGACAGACAGATAGAATGAGAGAGTGGTATCCATTAAGTCCAAGTATCACCCCTCCCCCACCCGGCTTTCACTTTTAACAAAAGCACCATCTTGTAAGTACTCAAAAACATCAACAATGTCAGTATCAACAACCACCACCGCCCTAGCACTTCTGGCAAGGCTTCTCTTACCATCATCATCATCTCCACCAACTGACCACTACCACCACCACCACCACCACCACAACCCTAGCACTTCTGGCAAGGCTTCTCTTACCATCATCATCATCATCATCATCTCCACCAACTGACCACCACCACCACCACCACCACCACGCCTCCACCACTAACTTCGCTTAGCTATTATACCATAATGAACACCACCAACTCCACCTCTTCTAACTACACTCATATACTACTGCTACTACTACTGCTACTACTTATCCTAATTGGGTACCTTGGTCCCTCCCCTCACTACTATGCTTATTGTTTTTATTAACCCCCTCAACACTATCACTTCTTACTCCTACAACCACCATTAAACTCCCACCCCCATGATTTTTACCTTGGACACTAATGCCAACAACAGCAACTACAGTAATATTTTTTATCTACTACCGGCTATCCACTGCCATCAGCAACACCACCACTTCCATCATCATCATCATCATCGTCGGCAATATCAATCTGATCACACAGCCCAACACACCATCCACACCACCTCCTCCACCACCATCATTGATCTTGTATGGTGGCTATCATTTCATCATGCATCATTAATCTCCATCACCATCAGTCAGCATCGTCCATCATCATAACCAATGCAACCTTGCACCCATCATCATTTTTAACCAACGACAACAACCATTGACCAATCACCAGCAACAAAAAGGGCTAAAAAAAAAAAGAGCAAAACAAATATGCAGGCGCAGGCTGTGTGGTAAGTAGCCTACTTACTAACAACATGGTTCCGGGTTCAGACCCACTGCGCGGCACCTTGGGCAAGTGTCTTCTACTATAGCCTCGAGCCGACCAAAGCCTTGTGAGTGGATTTGGAAGACGGAAACTGAAAGAAGCCCGTCGTGTGTATATGTGTGTGTGTGTCCCCCCTCCCATCGACGCTTGACAACCGACGTTGGTGTGCATATGTCCCCGAAACTTAGTGGTTCGCCAAAAGGAAACGATAGAATAAGTATTAGACTTACAAAGAATAGGTCTGGGATCGATTTGTTCGACTAAAAGGCGGTGCTCCAGCATGGCCGCAGTCAAATGACGAACGAATAAAAAAAATACATATAAGGGTACACACCATTCTTGTTATACAGTCACCACCACCACCACCACCGCCGCCTCCGTCACCACAACCCATCAGTCATCATCATCATTACTGCCAACAACATATTGACCACAACCACAACCACCACCGCCGCTACCGTCACCACCACCATCCTTTAGATTACATCTTTTCTTCACACTTCCAACCAATTCCAATCCAGTCGCGAAACTCAACCATCACTAAATTTACTATAACCACTTCTTATATATATACGTATATATATCGTCCCTACGATGGTACAAGCACCGTCAATCACCACCGCACGAAACAACAATACTACCACCAGCACCACCACCGCCACTACTACCATCACCACTAACTGCTATCAAAACATCAACAACAATGCTCACCAGCACCATCGACCACCACACTACTACTACTACTACTACTACTACTACTACGACCGCCACCACCACCACCATTTCTATAGTCCATCATTAAGACTGACCCCACCACCTCTTTTTTCCTCTTCATCTTTCGTTCTTCACAGCATCATCCGCATATCTCTCTCATCATTTATAATCAGACTCAACCCCCACCGTTACGCCGCCACTATCGCCATCCAACTTCACATCCCTCTACTACTACGACCACCCCTCTCTTATACGCATCTCCTCATCCCGCTACCATTTACTACTCTCTCTCTCACCACTAGCCTTTATCTTCTCTTCATTTACGTCCATTTCGCTCCACTCTCTCTCACACCCGCGCACACACATACACACTCTCTACAGCCACCACCACCACCACCTCCTCCACCTCCACCTCCACGGCTCATTCATGTCCATCACTTCCGCTAACTCCCACTCTACCACAACGCACACACAAACACACGCAGACAAACACGTACACACACACACAGAGCACCGCCCTTACTTTCACTTTCAATATCACCGCCGCCGCCACCACAGCTCATCATCTACGTCCATCACTTTCGCTTTTCCTAGCTTCTTCTATCCACATCCACACGACCCCCCCCTTATCTCCCTCTCTACTTCCCCCCACCACCATCACCACCACCACTACAGTTCATCTACGTTCATCATTT
>NC_142940.1:7073318-7083318 GCF_046866305.1 Octopus bimaculoides | reverse complement strand
GTCAGTCAATCCTTAATCCTGGCTCACGCAACCACACAACAACCATCATGGCCGCGGCAATGACAGAGCGAAGTGATGCGGTCGGAAGATGCCGATGATGATGATGATGACATGATTACGATGTTGGAAGAGTTTCAACAACGATGCCAACAGCAGAGCAGATCAGATGAACTTGAAGATACAGAGTTCAAATCCCGCTTAAGTTTTGACTTAAGACTTTTAAGCTTCGCAATCCGAACGAGGTCGGTAAAAGTTAGTTACCGTCTTCTATTTTTTTCTTCCTCTCGGTATGACAGATTAGTTAAATAGAGAATCAGAAATTCTAGAACACCAGACCGCTAAACGTGTTCTAAAGATTTGTATCAGTTGTAGTAGAGGCAGGTATGGCAGTAAATGCCACGAATTTATTATTTCCTAGCGTTCCTTTACAATCTGCGTTCGAATCACGCCAACATCAGCTTTGTTTTTCATCCTTCCAGGTTTAACAAGATAAAATACCAGTAAAAAACTGAGGGATGATGCAACTGACTGCTCTCTTCCTGCTAATTCCTAGCCTTGTGTCTATCTAAGATGAAATCACAAAATGCTTTGCTATATTAATTCAGAATTTTTGTTCTGAGTTCAAATCCCACCAGAGTCAATTTTAATTCTCATTCTTTCGGGGTCGATAAAACAAGTACTGGTCATGTACTGGGGATGATGTAATCGACTGCCCCTCCCCTCAAAGCACTACTGCTTCAAGGTACAAGTCCAAGCAAGGTTGTTTATTGAAGACCAACAGTTATGCATGCACACCAGCCTCCCCTCTCCACACCGCCGATGTTATCCAAGAGAAAGGTAAAGGGGCCAATACAGCTTGGCACCAATGACATCGCAATTCATTTCTACAGCGAACTGGAGCAACATGAAATAAAGTGTCTTGCTCAAGAACACAACATGCAGCATGATCCGGGAATCGGACTCACTAACTCAAGATTGTGAGCCCGACACTCTAACCTACACACACATACACACATATATAATATACACAAAGATCTACGTGTATTCCGTCAACGACCATGTGGTCCTTTTGTGTATATCTAGGGACATCTTTTCTAATCTATCATGTCCTTCTTTTCTTAAGTGCGTGGAGCTGAGATGTGGCTACTATCTCTAGCAGCTGGGATATAAAGGGTGCACAGCATAGCAAGGATACAACTATAATCTCCAATAAAGTGTGTGTGTGAGAGAGAGAGAGAGAGAGAAACAGAGAGAGTAAAGAAGAGAGAGAGAGAGAGAGTGGGGGACAGACAGAGTGTGTGAGTGACTACGCGCGCGCGCGCTTATGTATAACTGTAGGTAGGAGGGCGAGAGTAAAAAGACATGGCTGGAAAAATTAATTAAAAGTTCGTTGATTAGGAAATTAACAGACAAGCATGTAGATAGATAGATAAATAGAGAGAGAGAGAGAGAGAGAGGAAGAGGGAGTTGAGGAAGAGAGAAGGGGAGAAGGAGGGAATAGAGGGAGAGGGAGACGGAGGTGACACATTCTGTGCTTTCATTTTAATCAAATCCAGATTAATGAATATGCAAGTGTGTGTGTGTGTGTGTGTGTGTGTGTGTGTGTGTTTGTGTTTGTGTATAACTAGATATCCATGTGTGTCTCTCTATAGACATGTAAATCCTTTATACATAAGCGCGAGGGAACACACACACACACACATTTGTGTGGATGTTGTGTAGGATGGATGGAGGAACGAAAAGACAGGAATAGATAGACAGACAGATAGACAAAGAAATAGATAGATAGATAGATAGATAGATAGATAGATAGATAGATAGATGAACAGACAGATAGGCAGGTAGGTAGGTAGATAAAGAGATAAACAGAGAGACCGAGCTACACACATAGTGTCGACAGCAGTGTTTCCTCTCTCTGACACATTAACACCCATGTAATTTACATAATGTATGTGGAAGCAAAGTCGCAAGTTCGATCCTCGTATAGCTCGCTCTTGAAAGCCAGTGTATACATGGCACAACCTTGATGGTACAGCAGTGTGTGTGGTGTGAGTGTGTGTGTGTGGGGGGGGGGGGGAATAAGGCCCGATCGGATTGCAGACTCCTTGGAGTTGCAGGTTTTTTGGGATCCAGTGACATAGACCATGGTGGGATTTGAACTCAAAATGCAAACAGTCGAAGATACGACAACACAAGCCAACATGTCTTGACCAACGATCAGACATTTCTTAATCACCAAACTTTACTTTAGTGAAGGATGCAGCCATATTTGTCGGCCGCAAAAGACGCGAAAGTCACACACACACACACACACACACACACACAAATTAACCCCTTCACCTAGACATGCACTTCTAGCTGCTTTTTACTGTATTCAGGGGTCATATATATGAAACCCCGAAGAAAAGCTACAGAGCACTCTCGCAACACTTGTAGGGCCTTTCCGGATAAGCGAAGGGCAAAGTCGATCTCGGCAGGATAGGAAACAAGAACGTAGAGAGCCGAAAGTAACACCACAAGGCACCCCCCATACACACCCTACCCTCCCACACTCTAAAATAACAAAATGATTTAAACGATAGAATTCACTAGAACAAAAAAAAAACTTTAAAACTCATCAGTAATAATAATAATAATAATCCTTTCTATTATAAGGCACAAGGCCCCAAAGGGGACAGGGGTAGTCGATCACATCGACCCCAGTGCTTGACTCGCACTTAATTTTGACCCTGAAAGGACGAAAAAAAAAAAAAAAAAAGCTAAGTCAACGAAATTTGAACTCAGAACGTAAAGACGAGCGAAATGCCGCTAAGCATATTCGCCCGGCGTGCTAACGCTTCTGCCAGTTCATCGCCTTAATAAGCAAATCACTACTACTACTAATAATAATAATTAATGATTTCTTTATTAACCACAAGGGTTTACATTAAGAAAAACATTATGGACGGCACAGGACAACGCAAAGAATGTGTGTTCATGAAGTGTCACAGCCAAAATTCATGTCTAGGCAGCTTTTCAACTTTGACCCCCACCAACACAATGTGGTTTATAGCGTCGGCGGCGGCGGTGTTGGTGTTGGTGGTAGTCGTGCTGTATTGGAGAGGCGGTGGTGGGGAGGGTCTTCAGGTGAAGTTGTCAATGCTAGGCCAAGTCAGTCAGTAAACACGCATACCACACACGCGTATACACACTGTAGTACATAAGCAATACACTAACGGGAAGAAAACATCGACTCCATCATGATCATTATTATCATTACTATTACTACTACTACTACTACTACTACTACTACTATAAACGCAGTTTAGACTGCGTTTATAGTAGTAGTAGTAGTAGTAAAACAAGCTATTTTGCGAAAGTATTTTAATGACAGAAAATAGTATATATTAACTATATTTCAAGAGACAGCAACGCACACAGACGTAAAATCATATATATATATATATACATACATACACACACACATGCAGATATATACTAGTACACACACACGCGATAACATATCCACTTATGTACACGCATAACCATATATATATATATATATATATATATATATATATATACACACACACATATATATATACAGGGTGTTTTACGAACGGAGAATACACACATATATTATATATATATATAGATATATATACACATATATATATATACATATATATATATATATATATATATATATATATATATATATATATATATACATATATATATATATATATATATATATACATATATATATATATATATATTATATATATATATATATATATATATATATATATATATATATATATATATATATATATATATATATATATATACACACAACCAGTTATATGTACGTGCACACACATACGTAGAGAAAGAGAGAGTGGGGAGAAGAGAAAGAGGAGGAAGCAGACAGAAAGAGAAAGAATGAAACCACCACTTTTAAGGTTTGGTGAAAGATTAGGGGGAGGAGGAGAAGGAAAGAGAGAGAGAGAGAGAGTGTGGAAGGGAGGGAGAAAGGGGGCGGGGCGGATGAGTTAAGTCATTGGTTTAGTAGCTTAACAACAGCAGCAACAACACTAATAATATGTTTTACACTGCACTTGTTGCATCGAACACATACAAACACACACACACGCATACATCCGCGCGCGCACGTGTAGTGTTGCGTTAAGTTAAGTCGTGGGGGGGGGGGTTGGCGAATTCAGGAGAAAGGAGAGCAAGGATGAGAAGGGAAGGTGAAGAATAAATGGAGAATAGGGAAATGCGGAAGGATGTATTAATTGGAACAACGAGAGACGCGCTGAAGCCGTTGCAGCTGTTATTCCGCTTCTTGTCGTTTAAACTTGCTAGATTTTGATGAGGAGTTTACTGCCCATAATATTTATATCCGGGTCCATCAGAGTTCTTTAAACGTTAAACAGACACCTATGGTAAGAAGCTTGCTTCTCAGCCACATGGTTCCGGGTTCAGTCACACTGCGTGACACCTTCGCCAGGTGTCTTCTATTATAGTCTCGGGCCCACCTAAGCCTCATGAGTGGATTTGGTAGACGGAAACTGAAAGAAGCCCGCCGTATATATTTGTGCTTTTGTGTCAGTGTCTGTCCATCACCACTACCACCACCGCTTGACAACTGGTGTCGTTGTGCTTGTGACCCTGTAACTTAGCGCTCTAGCAAAAAGGAACGATAGAATGAGTACCAGGCTTAAAAAAGAAGTACTGGGTCGATTCGTTCGACTAAAAATACTCAAAGTGGTGCCCCAGCATGACCACAGCCTCAAGATGTCTTATGCGGCCCACTTGATGATGAACCATGTCTTATGCGGCTTGCTTCTTAAAAAAACGCTGCTCATACGTGCTCTATGCGGTCGCTGGCTCTGCTAGAAGTAACAGTCGAAGATCCTTCTACAAAGGACGGTATTGCCGTCAGAGAAGCTGACACACGAAATGAAGAAGTCTTCTCTCTAAGTGATGGTCACGATTCGAACGCTTTTCACATCATTGTTGACCTAGCACCAAACTACCAATATCACTGATTCTAGAGTAGGAAGACAAATAATACTGGAGAATATATACTTAAAACATCGTCTTCGAATGAAAAGTGATGAGAATTCCGTCACAAGGGAAGAAGTCGCGTATGCATGCACACACACACACGCATACACATACGATCATACACAGATACACACACACATGTGCATACACATAAACGGACATAGAAACACACACACGCATTCGCACACGTACAGACATCGAATTTGTCCATCCACAACCAGCAGAAATTTTCAGACCAAAGAGAAAACAAAAAAAAAACGGTGTGTATATGCGGATTAAGTGTGTGTGTGTGTGTGTGTGTGTGTGTGTGTGTGTGTGTGTGTGTGTGTGTGTGTGTACGTGGAGGGTAACAAAAGAATAAGTATGTGTGTGGGGGAGAGAGAAAGAGAGGGGGAGAGACAGACAGACGAAGACGAAAGGAGACACCAGTATTGTTTTCTGTATTGTCTGTCACAGACAGAATTTTACCCATCATTGTCATCATCATCATCATCATCATCACTGTCATCGTTATCACGCTGCCTCATCATCATCAAGAGACAATGAAGAGGTGACTGGGTACAAAACACTTGTAAACTATCTCTTTCATACTATCGCACTTGCTTCAAGATTACACACGCACGCACCAGAATGAGACGAATACTCAGATACACACACGGATTCAGACACACACACACAGAGAATGATGAGAGTGCACACTCACACAGGCACAAACACATAATACAATGACACAAATACACATAACTTACATACACAGTGACACACAAATACATACATAGCTCTTGATCTGATTTCAAATCCCACCAAGGTCAACTTCACATTTTTCATCTGGAGGGACGATGAAATCTATCAAATACCAGTAATATAGTGAGGGTCATTATAATCCGTTATACTCGCTCTCCAAAGGCGAGGCCTTGTGCCTCTCTTAGTAAATGGCTGTGTGGTAAGTAGCTTGATTTCCAACCACATGGTTCTGGGTTCAGTCCCACTGCACGGCATCTTGGCCAAGTGTCTTATGCTATAGCCTTGGGCTGTCCAAAGTCTCGTGAATGGATTTGGTAGACGGAAACTGAAAGAAGTCCGTCGTCTATACATATCTATGTATGCATGTATATAAGCATATGTATGTATGCATATATGTATGTATCTACCTACATATTTCTGTCCGTCTATTTGTCTATCTATCTCTCTGTCTATCTCTCTATCCATCTCTCTATACCTGTATATATATATCTGTCTATCTATTTATCTAGATATCTGTTTACCTACCTACCTACACACACGTTTGTTTTTACGTCAAGATTTATATAAAAGCAATCGAAGAATAAACTGAAAGATTACTCAAAACTTTCGTTTATTCTGCAAAAAAAAAAATGGATAATAGTGACTTCGGAGTCATACTTAGCTCGGCGTCACTGCCAATGTTTTTCCCCGTAAAAAGTATATATATATATATATATATATATGTGTGTGTGTGTGTGTGTCTAATGGGATTGATAGCCTGGGGAGAAATAAAAGCAGGACGGGAGGCGGAAGGCAGGGGTGATGTAATGGGCCAACAGACGAGGGAGGGGGTTAATGGTAAGAGGTGGGGTGGGGGAAGAAAAATGAATAGGGGTGGATGACGGATTGGAGAGGAAGGAGTCCAGAATCCGACCGGGGAGTGGAGAGGGAGAAGAATTTAGAAACAACGATGGGAACAAAATATCTAATGACACTTAAGGTGTGTGTGTGTGTGTGTGTGTGTATGTGTGTGTGTGTGTGTGTGTGAGATTCTTTTACAGATTGCTTTACGTTCATACTTTGGATATATGCATATATATACACACGTATGTGAATGCATAAACACACATATATACATATACACACGGTAGTTATATACATACATACATATATATATTTTTCTATGTACACACATATTACATATAATATAAACACAAACATTAAACATATATTAAACTTTATACATATCTATATATACACATAGCTATATACATACATACAGACACACATATATATATGCACACACACACATACGTATCTATATATATGCATACATATACGTATCTTTATACATATGTGTATATAATACATACACACACATATACATATATATATATATATATATATATATATATATATATATATATATATACGTATCTTTATACATATGTGTATATAATACATACATATATATATAAATATATACATACATACGAATACGTACACATTATACACCTTGATATTACACTTGTACAATTTTATTTATCATATATGATATACATACATTTTTTTATACATATATACATCACACACACACAGGATGTAGACGTGTCACTTACATTAGGTAGAATAGAAGAAGAAAACATGAAACAACAAGGCCAGAAACAGGAGACAGGAAAGCAAAAAAAACAAAATAACAAAAACGATAACGGTACAAATGACAATCACATCGAGAACCACAACAATAAACCCGGGCCACAGACAGTGTGTGTGTGTGTGTGTGTGTGTGTGTGTGTGTGTGTAATAGAAGTTTATTCAGAAATATCAGATTCGATTCTATACTGGTACGTGAGGGATTTTTTTTTTCTTCTGTAATATTCAGTCAATGCTTTAAGTTATTTTCGTCTGCCTTAAAAAACACATTAACTGCGTATATCTAAAGACAGACAGACAGATAGATAGATAGATAGATAGATAGATAGATAGATAGATAGATAGATAGATAGATAGATAGATAGACAGACAAATAGAGAGGCAGACAGCTAGACAAATGTGGATGGATAACTATGGAATAATAGAAATTAAGCCGCATTTATTTATATGGATGTGCTCTTAACTGGTAAAGTTTGAATGTGGCACCTCACAAAAAGCAGATTGAAAGGCGTGGCTGTGTGGTAAGAACATGGTTCCGGTTTCAGTCCCACTGCGTGGCACCTTGGGCAAGTGTCTTCTACAGCCTCGGGCTATAGATTTGGTAGACGGAAACTGCGCGTGTGTATATATATGTGTGTGTGTGTGTTTGTCCGTCACCACCGCTAAACAACCGATGTTGCTGTGTTTACGTCCTTGTAACTTAGCAGTTCGGCGGAAGTGTTCGACAGAATAAGTACTGGGGGTCAATTAATTCAACGAAAAAATTCTTCAAGGCCGTGCCCCAGCATGGCCACAGACTAAAGACTGAAACCTGCAAAAGTTACATAAGTACCCATACATACACACACACATATATAAATAGTCTATACTTCTCATTATAATATATATATATATATCGCGCGCGAGTGCGTGTGTGTGTCTGTGTGATAGATACTGTTTTAGGACGGACGAGCCAATGAAGGAAAGGCGCTGAGAAGTAAATGTGTTTGCCGTGCATCTATTTTCTCTTTTCTTCAATACTGTCCCCGAAGACTTGGGCCCTTGTGGTCAATAAATGAAATAACAATAATCAAACTTTGCCCCAGGGGCAGCCATTTTGGGGGAAGGGAAAATGTCGATTACATCGACCCCAGCGTTTCACTGGCGCTTAATTTATCGACCCCAAAAGGATGAAAGGTAAAGTCGACCTCGGCGGAATTTGAACTCAGAACGTAGCGACGGGCGACTTGCCGCTTAAAGCATTTTTTACCCAGCGTACTAACGATTCTGCCAGCACAACACCGCCTTAATAATAATAATAATAATAATAATAATAATAATAATAATAATAATAATAATAATAATAATAATAATAATAATAATAATAATGTTTTTTAAGAATGTAACTCTAAGAACCCTGTGTGTGTGTGTGTGTGTGTGTGTGTGTGTGTTGAAGTGTCTGCGTATGGCTAAGGGTGGGAGGAAGAGGGAGCAGTCGAGGTTAATGGTTTATAAAACAGAGAGACGTAATGTCATTCGATTTTTATGTCTTGATATTTTCCAGTTTTAATGTTGTTGTTGCTGCTGCTGCTGGAGCGAGGGGGAGATTCAAACCCTGAACCCTTCCAGTAACCAAAAAAAGAAAAAAAAAAAAAAAAAAAAAGGAACCCACGAAACTACTTTTCATAAGAAAAATTTTTAACTATAAAAGGGTTTTCTGTGTTTTCCTTCACTTATGTACGTATCAACACACACAATGTGTGTGTGTGTGTCGGTGTTCAATAGGATTATAAATCCATAACTAAAACGTTACGAGAATCGAGGCTTGTCTGGTTTACACACACACACACACACACACGTTGTAGGGATAGATGGATGAATGGATAAAATGTATTTAATGGATACGGAGAAACGTAGTTTTGAGACACACAAAATTAACATCAACCAGAAGTAGTATAACAATGATAATAATAATAATAATAATAATTCTTTTTTTCTCTATTTTCTCGCAGGACCAGAAGTGGTAGGGGTGTTCATACACACACACAAAGTGAGGGGAGAGACAGAGGAGGGGGAGAGATGAGAGAGAAAGAGAGAGTTATATAGAAACAATGAGGGGAGCAAAGAATTCCTTGCATAATTTTGGACACGTTTTTTCTGACTTTAAACAAACAAATAAATGAACACGTTTGTGTATGCGTGTGTACGCGCTCTCTCACACACACACACACACACACACACACACACACACACACACACACACACACACACACACACACACATATATATAGAATAAAGAAGCGAGATACAAAACGGACGTAGTCAAAACGTTTGTTGACTTCAAGCATAAACGAGGAGGCTTGTATAGATGACACAAGAGCAGATGATGATCAATCAAAGATTATTAAGCTACGTATGCAATAAGACTTGATCCCTACAAAGTAATTAAGCACGCGCGCACACACACGCTGCAGGAAAAAACTTAACTCGGGTTCATTTGTTCTTGACAAGTGTTCCAAGAAGAAACGTACGATGCGCACCCGTAACAACCATAATGGTTAAGTTGGGAAAGAAAAACAGTTAAGCATTC
>NC_142940.1:7063318-7065818 GCF_046866305.1 Octopus bimaculoides | reverse complement strand
TGTGTGTGTGTGAATGTTCTTATGTAAACGTATGTGTGAATGAGTGTGTAAGCGTGTCCTGAATGCGTGTGTCTGTGTAAGAGTGCGTGTTTGTGTATGAATAAGATTGTGTGCAGAGAGAGAGAGAGAGAGAGGCTGTGTGTGTGTGTAAGAGGGGTTATATATTGAATAAATTGGATATATCGATAAAAATATCCTTTCAATATGATGATGATGATGAATGTGATGGTGGTGGTGGATTAAGGAGGGCAGGAGGGATGTGTCGGATTAGTGGCGTGGATGAGCCGCGCGCGCGCGCGTCCGTGTGCGTGTGCGTGTGTGTGTGTGTGTGTAGGGAGGTTAGGGGGTGTAAGGTAGTATTAGATAATTGGGTCTGTTAATTACTGTATTGCTGTGATAACAGGATTTCATTAGGATGAGTTGGAATGGAGATCCAGGAGGGGGAGGGGGGAGGGGAGGATCGTGTGGGTGAGGGTGAGAGGAACGGGGAAAGACGGGGAGACTTTGAAATATGTAGGTGCATATACATATACACACACACACATATATAGGTGCACATATACATAACATACACGCGTGCATACACATACATAAAGAGAGGAGGTGCGGGGTGATGGAAAAAATCTGGGAGAATGAAAGGGACAACAAAATGACCGACAAAAATTTAAAAAAAGAGAGGAAGATAATGTAAAGAGCATAAGAGGAGAGAGAGAAGGGGGAGAGGGGAAAGAGAGGAGAGAGAGAGAGAAGGTTGTGGTCAATTGTGAATGCTTGAGTATGTGGATACGGTAGTGTGTGTGTATGTGTGAGTGTGTGTGAATTGGTACAGTGTTAACAACGGTCAACCAAACGATACAAAACGGTGAAGAGAGGAGTTTTTAGGGTAGCGGTCAATTGGCTAAAAAAAAAAAAAAAGGAGTCTTCAGAATGTAATATATATAAGGACAAAGGGATTAAGTCGATTACATCGACCCCAGTGCGTAACTGGTACTTAATAGTATTCTTGGTACTTATTAGTATTCTTATTGTAGTGGTGGACGCTACTGTTCTATTTGCTAAGATTGCTCACTGTGCACATTTCAGAACTAACAAACGTGTCTTTATTACGCCATCTCACTTCCTTTCATGCAACCAGTACTATCAAAGTAGTAACTTCCAAAGCAATCATTTGGAATTTCTTCGTAATTAAGGAATATTATTTCTCAAGGTCTCTCATCAGATGTTGTCATGGTCTTTGCTTTTAGCTTTTAGAGTAGCTTCCGATGTCCGAGATTAATTTTTGGCCACAAAATTAGCACCGGAAGTTGCCCAGCTTCGAGGTCGGTCGAAATCTCACTCAACAACAAACCCTATCGTCTTCGAAAGCGAACGACGCTCAAGATCAGGGATCAACAGAAGGGTCAATACTGACCCCCTGATGGAGAGGGTTTGTGTGGCTATCCAAGGGGGTCAATAAACAACTCAAACGATTTTGAGCATCAAGGGTACCGGCGTGTTTGTGTGGGGAGAAGCTTGCTTCGCAGCCACATGGCTCCGGGTTCAGTCTCACTGTGTGGCACCTTGGGCAAGTGCCTCCTACTATAGTCGCGGGCTGACCAAAGCCTCGTGAGTGGATTTGGTAGACGGAAAATTAAAGAAGTCCGTCGTGTATATATATATATATATGTGTGTGTGTACGTATGTATGTATGTATGTGTATATGTTTGTGTTTACATCCCCAGAAGTTAGCGGTTCGGCAAAAGTAACCGATAGAATAAGTACAAGGCTTTTAAAATACAATATTACATATTATGTATTGTCTCCCTCATCCTACGCCCTGATGGAAATAATAATAATAATTACCATTATTCTTCTTATTATTAATTTCATATCTTAGTCATGATTGTTGCAACAACTTTAAAATGTTCAGTTATCGTTTTTTTTTTAATATTGCAATGCATGTCCTTTTATTTATCTATATATATATGTATGTATGTGTTTGTGTGTGTGTGTATACACACACACAGACATACATTATATGTGTGTGTGCATATATATATATATATATATATATATGGGTCAAAACAGTGATTCGAATTTGAATCAAACTATTTTGATCCATGCATGTAACTCCCAATAAATATGTTGAGTGCCCTTCTTTCGTCTGTCTACTCACTCGTGTATGTATGTGTGTGTATATATATAATGAAATGTATGTACACTAAGCTGAAATGTATGTAAATTATTACACCGTGATTCGAACTCAAGAACTTTAAACTGGCAGCAGGATATCATTAATCAACATTTCAATAATGCATTTGTGTGTGTGTGTGTGTGAAAGAGAGACGGTCAGAGAGAGAGAGAGAGAAAAACAGACAGATAGCAAGAGTAACGGGAGGTGAGGTGGGAGAGAAGGGGTGGCAGAGAAAGAAAAGGGAAAGAAGCGAGAAGGAGGGAGAGAAAAGGGGAGAGAAGGAATAGGGTGGGGAAGTAAAAAGAGGGGGGGAAGAGGGGGTGGTGA
>NC_142940.1:7053318-7058318 GCF_046866305.1 Octopus bimaculoides | reverse complement strand
GGTGGTGGTGAGAGATTAGCGGTGGCGTAGTTGCCGAACGATGAAGGAAAAGCAAGAGCAGAGAAAAAGAACGGAAAGAAAACGAAGTGGCAATGTCACACACACACACACACACACACACACGCATGCACCGTTAACAGTTGCAGCACCACCAGCACCACCATCGCCTCAGATTTAAATGCGAGTGTAGAGTGGAGGAAAGGGCACAGTATGAATGGTAGAAGTGCATGAGATTATGTGATGTTCATCCCATTTCCTTTATTGCACTTATCTCTCGTTTCATTCTATGTTCTTAATACTTCTACTTTCACTTTTAACTGTTGCTAATCTCTTTACTTTCACTTTCTGTTGTTAGTTGCTAATGTTGCAATAAAAATATAAAATAGTAACATTAATAATGATAATCCATTCTACTATAAACCCAAGACCTGAAATTTAGGGGAGGGAGATAGTCGATTACACCGACCCCAGAACACAACTGGTACTATTTTACTGACCCCCGAAAGTATGAAAGGTACCCATGGAAAACCTCAGACTTCTTATAGCTTTCTCTGCTTCGAGATTTACCATTTCAAGTAAGAATTATTTCATGTTCTAGAAGTTACATCAAAACACACACACACACACACACACACACACGTAGATGTGCAAAGCAAAGCAGAGAAAATAGCACCCGATTACCAAGGTAGAGTAAGTAACATCGTGGTGGCCATTATCATTGTTGGTCGGGTGGTGGGATTAGAGGTGAATGAAGGGATGGGGGGCGTGGGGACGGTGTATGTCCCCACCCCAAGTCGTTTTTCGCAATAACACTCGTCAATTCATCCAGATCTGACCTAGGGCTAAACAGCAGCCACCACGATGACTACTATCGATCCAAGAACATGATACTACTACTACTACCACCACCACCACACCGAAACATACTATTTCAACCAAGTGCACACATACACACACACACACACACACACACACACTATAAATATGACCACCATTACTACTACGACGAAATAAAAGAAAGAAAAGAAAAGAAAAGAATGAGAAAATCAAAAGGGAAGAAGAAGAAAAAGAATAAGAAATATAAGGAGAAAGACAAGAAGAAGAAGGAAGAAAAAGAAAAAAGAAGGAGAAGAAGAAGAAGAAATACAAGAAGAAGAAGAAGAAATAAGGAGAAAGAAATAAAAGAGGAAATACGGGTAAATGGGGGAAAAAGAATAAAATTAAAATAAAAGGAATGAAGAGAGGAATGAAAAGAATGAGAACAAGACTTCGAAGAAAAAAAAAGAAGAAAAGAGTTAAGAATAAGAAGACAACAACAACGACGACGGGGAGGGGGAGGAGGAGGAGGGGTGGAATGGTTGGTGGATGAAAGCGGATGACATGGAAAAATAATGCGTTTGTGGGCAGACAGATGGCCAGAGGGAGGAGAAGGGGGAGAGAGAGGGAGAGAGATTGGCCAAAGTGAGGAGAGAATGATGGATGGATGTGTGTTTAATCTGCGAAATATATGGATGGGTATAAGAAACAAAATGTGGTTTTATAGTCAAACAAAGTAAGGCAGACCAATAGTGTAATAATAATATAGGTGGACAAAAATAAAAGAAAAATGAATAATTAATTAATAAAGTACATTAAAGAGAGATCGATCTCTGAATGCGTGTGTCGTACACCTGAAAGTGGATCATTTTCGGTTGGATGTCGACGCAGAGACTTTCAAGTTTGGAATTATTGGAAAGCATCGAAAGGTTCTTGGTTTAGCACTGCTACTGAAGAATGTCGTAAGTTTTTTTAAGATATGGTTACGAAGCACGGCAATGCCGTCAGCTAAGACTGTGCTCCGAGAAATTTGCGCCGAGGGACGAAACCGTTCCCCTCGCACTCACCCGTTCTGAGTCACAACATGTCTGACTCGTGCAGTTCCTTTGAACGCTGATCGTCAAGGAAAGGACGAGTCTGTCAACAAAATAAATCATCCAGCTGTCTTCTCTTCCTAAAGAAGGAAAGGTGAGCAGTTTTCGTTTGCTTCGTTGATACAGCAAAGACGAAACAGCGAAGACCATGGACAGGCATTTTTCTCCTCTTCGGTTAAACTCTCAGTAGCATTTTAATTGAAATCGATCAAAACAGTTGCGCGAAAAGACAAATGATCGAAGAAACAGTTACTCGAATTCACAATGAATCGAATTATAAAAAATATTTGACATACACGGAAGTGAGGATGGAGTAAATAATGCTTCCATTGGAATGAGATAGCTTACCTGGAGTAATGGATATTTCTAATCTGAATTTTCGTTTTGTAATTTCTTAAGAAAGCACCTGCCTTTTCTATCAATGTATATGTATGTATGTATATATGTATATATATATATATATATATATATATATATATATATATATATATAGAGAGAGAGAGAGAGAGAGAGAGAGAGAGAGAGAGAGAAAGAGAGAGAGAGAGAGAGAGAGAGAGAGAAGAGAGAGAAATGGAAAGACAACAAAAGAATGAAAGAGACCTCGATATGATGTAAATAGAGGAATTTATCTGTAAATTTATATGACAAGTATTCGGTAGTTTTGAGCTTTGGCTCCCACCATAAAGAGTAAAAATAAATCTCTCTCTCTCTCTCTCTCTCTCTCTCTCTCTCATATATATATATATATATATATATATATATATAGATAGATAGATAGATAGATAGATAGATAGATATAGATATATTTCTTTATTTATTTTTACTCTTTATGGTGAGAGCCGAAACTCAAAACTGTAAGTGACTAAACAAAATTTTTAAAAAATGTTAATTTTACAGTGCTCCCGCCGTTGATTTTTACGATAACAACAGAATAGTACTGTAAAGACTGAAAATAGAGCAAACAAATCGCCATGTTTATTTAATGTAACTTAAATGGATTTCTTTAAAAAACTTTTTTAAATTTTCCAGTTCTAAACACGGTGAAGAAAGAATAATTATATTGCTGAAATTTTAGCCGGTCTTTTCATTAAAAATGATAAATTTTTCTTTCTTTTATTATTGTCCTGTAATAGTTTCAACTCGAAATGTTTAGACGAGGGGTTCTCAATAGGGATCCATACAAGAAAATAATAAATTGGGGATTCACAACAATATCTTAAGGAGCCCCGAAAAAATTTGGCTTTCGATGTGTGTGTGTATTTGGTATGTATTGCAAGAAACAGCTGGGTTTCTTTTTCTAACATTTTACAGAGTTCAGCCTACACAAGTTAACTTGTGAAAGACAAAATGGGAATTTTGAAAGAAGTTTCTATAAAACTAGTTTTTAAAAATCGAATTGCTATGGGGGTCCACCAGAATAAAATAGTAATCAAAGGGGTCCATAGATAAAAAATGGTTGAGAACCCCTACTTTAGACGAACAAATCGTCCCAACCAACTGCTTTTATTTTCATAAGTCTATTCTATCGATCTTTTTACCCGAACCGGGCTGTGTGGTAAGTAGCTTTGCTTACCAACCACGTGGTTTCGATTTCTGGACAAGGTGACTGATGTATTGTGTTCTTGAGCAAAACCCTTCATTACACGCTGCTTCTGTCCACTCAAGCTGGCAAAAGTGAGTAACTTAGTGATGATGGTTGGCGTCCTGTCCTGGTGGAGAATATAATCGCCACGGAAACCGGGGGACAAACCCTATGAGTCTGTATAGCATTTGTCCTGTATCTATCCTTGTGTATGGTAGACCAGTGGTGTACTAATATTTATGGTAGACCAGTGGTGTAGTAATATATATGGTAGACCAGTGGTGTAGTAATATTTATGGTTGACTACAAGTGTAGAAATATCTATGATAAACTGGTAGTGTCATAACGTTTATGGAAGACAAGCGGTATAGTAATATTTATGGTAAACCAGTAGCGTGAGAAATATTTACGGGAGATATGTAGGAAGACTAATTTGATACGGTAAAGTATATGGGAGATTAAGAGTGTAGAAATATGTATATGGTAGACTACTGGGGCAACAATAACAAACTGGGTCGGATCTAAATAAAATTCACTGACAGAGAAGCGAGAGATAGTTAATTTAGTAGAACCTAAGAAAGACCAAAAGCGTTCCAGTTGTGACCATGCTGTTTCTTCATGTTTTTTTATTTATTTATTTAGAAACTAAACTAAATTGTACGACAGGATTCTTCCTCTAATTTCATATAATTATTTACAATTATATTTTTTCTTCAGACAAACGTAAGGCGTGATTTGAGGAACATTAAGTTACTATTTTTAATAGGTCAAGCGGTCACGCAGAAGCATCCTTCCTCGTTTTGGTTCCTGCGATAAGATAGAGGTGTGTGTGTATGTGTGTGAGTGTGTGTGTGTGTGTGGTATGGTGGACCAGAAGTGCACAAATAATTAAATTAGGACTTCTAATATTACATTCGTTAAGTAGTAGTAGTAGTAGTAGTAGTTTAAACAAATAAAGCAGGCAATCGTAGTAGTGTAGTGTGTGTGTGTGTGTGTGTGTGTGTGTGTGTGTAGTAGTAGAAAAGCACTTTAACGCATCTCGTAGCGAAAAAGAGAGATAAAGTATTGAGGAAAGAGAAACACAAACATAAGAGAAGGGGAGGGAGGGGAGGGAGAGAGTGAGGGAGTTAGACAGATACAGAAGAAATAAGGAGTAGTGGAGAAAGGAGGGGAAAAATAGAAGACGGGATGAGAGAGAGAGAAGGAAGAGGTATAGAAGAAAAGAGACGGCAAAGTGAGAGGGGGGGAGAAAAGAAAGAGAGCGAGTGATGAGAGAAAGAGGGGTGTCAGTCAGCGAAGGGGAGAGAGGAAGAGAAGCAGATAGCAGCGCATAGAGGAGGAGAAGGAGGAAGTGGAGGTACAGGAGTAAGAGAAGGTTGAGTAGGAAAGGGGGAGGAGCAGGTTGATTGTAAAAGCGATGGTTACTGTTGTGGACTGATGTGACTGACACTGGCGTAAGAGGACGACCGCACAGAAACCACCACACACACACACACACACACACACAC
>NC_142940.1:7048318-7050818 GCF_046866305.1 Octopus bimaculoides | reverse complement strand
ATGTGTATGTATAATCTTATATTTTACTTGTTTCAGTCATTAGACTGCGACCATGCTAGTGCACCGCCTCGAAGTGATTGCTTTTTATAAGACTGGTACTTTGGTACTTATTCAATCGGCCTCTTTTGCCGAACCGCTAAGTTATAGGGACGTAAACACACTAGCCCCGGTTGTCAAGCGGTGGAGGGAGGGACAAATCACACACACACACACACATACATATGTATACATGCATATAATATATATACGATAGGCTTCTTCCAGTTTTCATCTACCAAATTCACTCACAAAGCTAGATAGATAGATAGCTGGCGGTACAATGCCTGCGTATAGAATAATATATTACCATTAAATTTTAAGAGCGTTTAGAACACAGGTTCTCAAACTTTTGGAGCCACCGGCCCCTCATGGCAACATAATACCCCCAGCGCCCCACCCCTTTATGTATAAATAAATATTCTATATTTCACTAATTAATATATACTATGAATTATTTAATATTTCATATATTATATAATTTGTATACCATACTATAATATTATAAATTCTTAGCACCCCCCAACTCCATAGCTTCCCTCCCAACGCCTCCTTTTTCTCTACCCCCCCCCCCCACACACACACACACCACCCCCTTAGACACCAGCGCCCACCTGGACCCCTCTCAACGCCCACCGTGGGGCGGTAGCGCCCAGTTTGAGAAACTATGGTTTAGAAGTTGTACTAGAAGCATTTATGTGAGTGTGTGATGTTTATATTTTTGCATTCTAGAACAGTGCTCCGCAACCGGTATGCCGTGGCACACTGGTGTGTCCCAAGACGATGCTAGTTGTGCTGCAGTGTAACCAGAATATAATTTTTTTCCCCAATATTTTTTTAGTTCAGGTGTGTTGCCGAATTTTGAAAAAAACACAAGTGCACCGCAAGTAAAAAAAACAAAAAAAAAATGGTTGCGGAGCACTGCTCCAAAAACGAGTGATTTTAGAGTGTAAATAAACCTAACACACACACAAATGAGAGCACTTCCTACATTTCAAATTTAGAAGAAAGAAAAAAAAACAATTTAATAGGCGCAAGCGTGGTTCTATGGTAAGAACTTTGATTCTCAGCCACAAGGTTCCGGGTTCAGTTCCAGTGTGACAACATGGGCTAGTGTCTTCTGCTATAGCCTCCGACAGACCAAAGCTTTGTGAAAGGAAGTGGTTGACGGAAACTGAAGGAAGCCCATCGTATCTATCTAGCTATATATATCAATGTGTGTGCGTCCTATCTGTTTGTCCCCCACCACCGCTTGACAACCGCTGATGGTTTGTCTATGTCCCCATAACAGCGATTCCACACAAAAAAAGGGGCCGATAGAATAAGTGCCAGGCTTTCAGAATAATCACTGGGGTCGATTCGTTCGACAAGGAAATTCTTTCGGGCGGTGCTCCAGCATGGCAGCATTCTATTGAAATAAGTAAAAAAGATTAAAGATACAACGAACAATATTTCGATCAATCTTTTTCGATATATTTCGGTCAACTGTCCGCATGGCTCCACACACATATACACACGCGCGCGCGCACGAATATAATCTCTGGACATACCCATACATAAACACTAACAGCCGTCTTCCATACACACGCTTACTTATACACAAACGTACACACAAACCAAAGTTGTTCGTTTCTTCCATAACCTTAAATACATTTTCGAACAGCGAACATAAAACAATAACATATTTGGCAATTTTATTATCTAAAACAGTTCCATCCTCCGTAGCGTCCTTACACACACACACACACACACACACACACACACACACACGGTTTGCCCGTAAAGCTATGCTCTACATACATATATGGTATAACGGAAACAATATTGTTGTCACACCTCATATCGTAATCTCTCTCTCTCTCTCTCTCTCTCTCTCTCCCTGTACATTGTGTATATATATATATATATATATATATATATATATATATATATATATATATATATATATATATATATATACAAAGGATTGTGTGCGAGAGTAGTGTTTGTTGAGAGGTTATATCCTGTCCCTGTTTCAATGTAAAAAAAATGAGGACATACATACAATGTGTGTGTATGTGTGTGTGTGTGTGTGTGTGTGTGTGTGTGTGTGTGTGTGTGTGTGTGTGTGTGTACATAAATGTCGAGCAACGAGATTGAGTGCTCAACACCGCATTGGTGGATAAAATTTCTTTATTTGTGTATTAAGGCTACCATTGGTTTCATGTTAAGAAGAATATCTTAATAATTTTTCAAGCCGGTCATATGGAGGAATAGTGTTCATCTCCATTTTGGACGAAAGCACAAAAGTCTTCTATTGTATATACACACACACACACACACACACACAGGGCAGATTATGGCATTTGTATTATTTGGATGTGGAAATCCTTGTTATAGGAGTTCAGATCACAAGAGACCAATAAAAAAAGCTGGTATTCTTCCGGAACTGTCAAAGAGTAAACCTGCGTAACTGATATTGGAT